>NC_071319.1:5952726-6207726 GCF_027563975.2 Plodia interpunctella | reverse complement strand
GGGGGATAATTGCAAACCCCAATCCCCAGCACGAAGGAGTTTCAACGGGTTGCCCGGGCCTCTAGGCCAGGGAGAACATGCTGATTCCTTCAGTGTAGCGCGCGTGCGGCCCAGGACATCTAAGGGCATCACAGACCTGTTATTGCTCAATCTCGTGCGGCTCGAAGCCGCCGGTCCCTCTAAGAAGAATTTTAATACGCCGCCAGTGAGTTGCGCGACCGAAGCCGCGCACACCTAAATGGCGACGCCTATTTAGCAGGCTAGAGTCTCGTTCGTTACCGGAATTAACCAGACAAATCGCTCCACCAACTAAGAACGGCCATGCACCACCACCCACCGAATCAAGAAAGAGCTGTTAATCTGTCAATCCTTCCGGTGTCCGGGCCTGGTGAGATTTCCCGTGTTGAGTCAAATTAAGCCGCAGGCTCCACTCCTGGTGGTGCCCTTCCGTCAATTCCTTTAAGTTTCAGCTTTGCAACCATACTCCCCCCGGAGTCCAAAATCTTTGGTTTCCCGGAAGCTGCCCGCCGAGCCATTGTAGTAACGTCGGCGGATCGCTAGATGACATATTTACGGTTAGAACTAGGGCGGTATCTAATCGCCTTCGAACCTCTAACTTTCGTTCTTGATTGATGAAAACACCTTTGGCAAATGCTTTCGCTGATGTTCGTCTTGCGACGATCCAAGAATTTCACCTCTAACGTCGCAATACGAATGCCCCCAGTTATCCCTATTAATCATTACCTCGGAGTTCTGAAAACCAACAAAATAGAACCGAGATCATATTCTATTATTCCATGCACGAAATATTCAAGCAGCATTTTGAGCCCGCTTTGAGCACTCTAATTTGTTCAAAGTAAAATTGTCGGCCCACCTCGACACTCACTGAAGAGCATCGCGATAGGATTTTGATATTGAACCGGTGTTTTACCACCGATTCACCGACGATATGCTCCGCAAACGTGTCAGTATCACCGCGGATGCGGTGCACCGACAGCGCGGCGCACAAATGCAACTACGAGCTTTTTAACCGCAACAATTTTAGTATACGCTATTGGAGCTGGAATTACCGCGGCTGCTGGCACCAGACTTGCCCTCCAATTGTTCCTCGTTAAAATATTTAAAGTGTACTCATTCCGATTACGAGGCCTCGTAAGAGTCCCGTATCGTTATTTTTCGTCACTACCTCCCCGTGCCGGGAGTGGGTAATTTGCGCGCCTGCTGCCTTCCTTGGATGTGGTAGCCGTTTCTCAGGCTCCCTCTCCGGAATCGAACCCTGATTCCCCGTTACCCGTGACAACCATGGTAGTCGCAGAAACTACCATCGAAAGTTGATAAGGCAGACATTTGAAAGATGCGTCGCCGGTACTGGACCATGCGATCGGCAAAAGTTATCCAGATTCATCAAAATTAACGACTTCGAGCGCGAGTCCGCACCCACCGTCGATTGGTTTTGATCTAATAAAAGCACTCATCCCATCACTGGTCAGAGTTCTGATTGCATGTATTAGCTCTAGAATTACCACAGTTATCCAAGTAACTGAGTAAGATCTAAGGAACCAAAACTGATATATTGAGCCATTCGCGGTATCGCCTTAATACGGCTTGCACTGAGACATGCATGGCTTAATCTTTGAGACAAGCATATAACTACTGGCAGGATCAACCAGGGAGCTAACAAAAAGCGCGCGAGCGCGCTCTCTAGTCAGCGTGTGTGTTGTGTGTGAACACAACACAGTGAAACGCCGCGTCTCGTCCGAAGACCGGACGAGAGCGGCGCGTGCCATCTTCCTACTCTACTCATTCTCCTCCGTTATAGGGAAAGAGAGCGAAGCGAGAGAGCACTGTGGAGTTTTGTGTTTATTTTATAAACACGGGTCGAGAGAGACCTCAACCGAAAGTTCGCTAATAGACGCGACGCTTTGTAAACATCGTTACGTTTTTCACATATAGTGAAAGCGTACGCATTCACGTCAGAACACCCGGTGTCGGTGGGGCCAGAAACACAAGTCGTACGAACGAAGGGTCCTCGGTATACGATTATTTTATATTATAGTGGTGTGTTGTGTGGGCGAAGAGAGAACGCCCCGCCGCCGGTGGCAGTGTGGCTAACAGCGGAGGAGACGTTTCTCTTTAACCCGGTAATTTTTGTTGGGTGGTCGGCGACGCGCACTACCCGCACGGCAATAACTACCGTGAGGCCTGTGGGACACGTCACCTTGATCGACCTAGTCGGACGGATGAGCATTGGTATCAAAAAACGCACACCGTGTGTCCGTCGGTCGACAGTGAGGGCGAAAACGACAAACTCTCCATTAAACATAAAACACATACACAACAAACGACGTACACTTTTTTAAACACTAAACCCAGCAAGAGTTTGTTTCGTTTGTCAGTCTGTCTCTAATATTACAACATACACAACACACACAACAACAACACACATTGCAGCGTATCGTAAAAAAATATACAACACACCACACACAACACCGCCGCCGTATGTGTATATAAATATATAAAAGTTATAATATAGAAACAAATTAACAAGCACGCAACATCACAGAGCACGTCACCTATTGGATGATTTTGTATGTAAAAGGAGAGTTGGTATCGTTATCAGAAACGAGAGCGCGCGCGCGCGCTCAAGCGCTCTCCCCGAATCTTATAAATTGTGCGCAGAGACGACGGACACAGAGCGCCGGCGCGCATCTGCACACTAAGACTCGGGGTTTTCAAAAGCGCGCAAGCGCGCGCGCACATCGCGCCTCCGTCAGCGAGACGAGTCGAGCGCGCCGACGCACTGTCGCGTCTGCACTCTCAACCGTCCACTGCGGTGCACGTATAGATAGCAAACTGTTCAGGGATATCCTTGTGTGTGACGCGTCAGTGTTAGTGTTGATTAATATTAATATTAATATTAATATTATATATATTAAAAAATAATTATTAATATTAAAAAGAAAACTGTTCTATAATCACTTTTCAATATGAGTTAAAAAGTACGAAATAATTAATATTAAAAAAAATATTCATATTCAAAAAAGAAAACTGTTAGTTAGGTTAGGTTTATTTTTTCTGATATAAATATAAATAAATATAAATATATTAATTAATTAATTAATTAATTAATTATTAATTAATAAATTAATTAATTAATTAATTAATTAATTAATTAATTAATATAACACATACTTACTCAAACGCGTGTGGTTTTACTACTAATAATAATACTTGACAATACATTGTTTGTTTGTATATAATATGTAATACACCATTTTGAAAGACGACGCAATTTTCCCTCCAAAAGTTGTGACGACGTGTGATTTTTTGAAATATATAATTATAATCTCCTCTGTCTAGGATTTATTGGAATAAAACCGAGTGTTTCTGTGAAACAACATCAAAAGATCCTATTCCAAAGATTGTTTAACTAATTTGTAACAATAATATATAATGTAACAAAAAAAAAAAAAATTCAGATTCTCCTTCATGACATGTATATCTGACAGTGTCAGTACAATTTTTTAAACCATAAAGGTATATATGTTGATGATTAAAAAATATATGGATAATAAAACCAAATCCCGCGTTTCTATAATCACACCACACATTTTCAATATGAGTTAATAAGTACGAAATAATTAATATTAAAAAAATATATTAATATTAAAAAAGGTTAGGTTTATATTATTACTATTAATATAAATATAAAACAGTATATCATATCCGGCTCTTCGTGCATTTTAGTGTTGTTGTTCGTCGAACACAATCGAGGTTCGTGAGAGGTTGTTCGTGTATCTATGTTGTGGTGTGTACGACACCGTCGGCGCATGCGCTCGGCGTTTATCGTTATCCAATTGAGACAGACAGACTTGTTGGCGGCGGCTGTTCGTGTATCAAAATGAAAGAAAAATATAATATAATATAATATTAATATTAATATATAACATATCGAGTTTGTTATTGGTAACCCCGGTGTCAGATTAACAATAGATTTAAAATATATATATAACATATCGAGTTTGTTATTGGTAACCCCGGTGTCAGATTAACAATAGATTTAAAATCATATCAAATCAAATGGTATGTTTATTGGAAGCAACAGGAGGCCCATTTTTTGGACGTCCATTACCCTGAATAAATTGTGACCATTACCAAGAAATACCACTTTCGTAGTTAGTGGATAACTATGAACATCTCCAAAGTTTGAAGGAAACTCTAAAATTATAACAACACTAACGAAGATCGAAACGGCATGTGCATAACAGCTTAAGAGATTATTAAAGCCTTTCAAGATATTATTAGTAGTTAGGAAGTTCCAAAGTTTTCAGAAGAGTTGGCCAAGGGGTTTCCTCTGTCCGTAGATTTAACATATTTAATGTCGGCTATACATTATCGCGTAACTGGTCGCCGAACTTTAGCGGATTCAACATACATTGCTGGTTTTTCATTGGGGTAAATAAAAGCTATCATACAAATTACGCAATGTACGTGCATTGCGTCGGCATCTAATCTAGTTCGGCGATCAGCGATAGTGTTGTAGCTGAGACAGGGATACTGGACTGAAACTTAAAAAATATTAATATATATATATATACATATAAATTATTAATATTTATATATATATATATCAATATTAATATATTATAACTTTATATATAAATAAATAATATTAAAAAAAGAAAAGTGTTAGGTTTATGTTTATATGATCATATTATTTATTAGATTCCTGACATTATTTGTTGATAAACAAAATGAACTTGAAATAAAAAAAAATATGGAATAAAAATTTAATAAAACTAAATCCCGCGTTTCTATAATCACACCCAAATACACAGTGGTGTGTGCTTCGTTTTCAATATGAGTTAAGTACGAAATACTCGTAATTAATATTAAAAAAAGAAAACTGTCAGGTTAGGTTAATTTTGTTATCATTCGTGTACATATTTATATAACCAATTTTCAACAGTTTCTAGAGGTTTATGAGTCATAATTAAGAGAAAGAAAAAGAGCAATCATTTTTGGAGACTTCAACGTGGATCTGCTCATAAAAAAAGCCAAAACTAAACAGTACAATCAACTTTTAAAACAAACTGGACAAAAAATTATTAACAAAATCTCCAAAAAAATATTACACCAGGACAGGTCCACCCAGACTCCCACTAGATCATGCAAGCGCAGCTTAGACAAGGATAACAAAGATTCGACTCATCAATCCTAAGCTTGATTTCTCAAGCCCAAAATGACCTTAATATCCTTCAAGAGTGGTTTCAATATAATTTCCTTACTATAAACGTCTCAAAAACTAGCTATATAATTTATAAAGCAAAAAATAAACCAATACCCCCTTTCACAGCTCTCAAAATAAATAACATACCTTTACAACAACAACCTTCAGAAAAATATCTTGGCCTTCTCATGGATACCCATTTAACATGGAATAATCACATAAAAAATTTATATCAAAATTTGTATCGCTCCTTGCCTCCCTCCGGGTAAATGTTCGATTTATACCACGTAAACTACTTTTTACCATTTACAATGCGCTTATAAAACCACACCATCTTATTGAAGTTTGGGGAAGTGCTGCTAAAATAAGGTTAGATAAATTGCAAACATTACAAAATAAATTTATAAAAATGCTTTTTAATTATAACTTTCGCACACCAACTGCTAAAATCTATCGTGAAACCAAACTAATGACTATTAAACAATTATATATCTATAATACTTGTATTCTCATTCGTAAAATAATGAACAACAAAGTCCGCATCAACCTAAACTTTACTAAGCCAAAACAAGTTGGGCGCACCTGCACTCGTCGCGCAAGCTTTATCTTTGTGCCCAAGGTGCGGACAAAATACTACGGTCAGTCGACAATAACAAATAAGGGTGCGCGCCTTTTTAACAAGATGCCCTCTGACATTAAAAATAACTCGTTCGATGTATTTAAGAAGCCAAGCACGTCGTTACTATTTACTGAACTTGTCTGTTTCTACTTTTTATTTGTTTTTTAGTGTGACAACGAATATTATATGTGTGTTTTGTATTATGTTCTCATGTAAGTGATCTAAAAATATGTCTTAATGAGAATAAATGTCTTTAAACCTAACCTAAACCTCATATACAGATAAGTATTAATACACAAAAACTAAGAAATATCAACGTTATTTTCAATGTATTTTCTGAGGAGTTATACTATAATAATAATGTATCGAATTAAAATAAAAAGGAGCTAATCTTATGCATCTGTCAATTGAAAAATATGACAATTTAAGCCAAATTTATCTC
Source organism: Plodia interpunctella (assembly GCF_027563975.2). Classification (NCBI taxonomy): domain Eukaryota; kingdom Metazoa; phylum Arthropoda; class Insecta; order Lepidoptera; family Pyralidae; genus Plodia; species Plodia interpunctella. Next base: position 6,201,435 of record NC_071319.1, on the reverse strand, counting down.
GATACAATATGGCGGTCGCTCGCACGAATTTACGCGTCAATTATAGTTACATGCTATATTTCGAAATAATGACCTAACCAGTTCGTATCCAAAGCTCAAAGGACCGATAAAAATTATGGTTGGCCGAGTAAATAGGCCTTCCAAGCGGGGATGATAACTTCAGGTTTACGAGTTCACACCAAATAAATTATGACTATTTTTATGTATATGAAAACTTCCGCAAGCCAAAACCGCACTGCTTCCAAAATAATATAAAGAAGGCACTCACCAACCATCACCACCAGCAACCAGCAGCTCCTGATGTCCAGGTGTTCGCGTGCTATCAGGGGGTTTAGGTTGGTTCGTTTTCTTGTCTGAAGCGATTTTTACTTGAATGCGAGTCACAAACAAACCACTGCACTTATTCACAGAGTCTCCAATAACTTAGGAGAGACTAAGACGGTTTTCTCACAGAGGCCAGACGTAAAACTCCAAAAATATGAACCGCGTTATGAGAACATGAAAAAAGAAAATAAAGACCACTGGTGACATTTGCCCTTTAGTGTCTATGGGAACGACTAGACACCAAGAAGATCAAGGAGGTTCAGTCCCTACCTCCGTTTATAATGCCCGAAAGAAAGCGCTAGTTCAATCTTACGGGAAGTTTTCATATTATATAAATTTCTTATGTATAAAGTACTAAAAATAAAACCAACATGGTCCAACCATCTAGGAAAATTTCTAACTTTCCAATATTCAAGTGTGATATGCTGATTTTTTTTTTAAAGTAGTGGGTAACATACTGTTTGTTGTTTATGTGTATTCTATTGTTGTTTTATAATCCGCGGAGTTCTAGGTTCCTGGGTAACCAAAAAATTTTTTAAGATTTTTTGAGAACCATGTAGTAGTCTTCAACTTTCCAATATTCAAGTGTGATATACTGATATTTTTTTCTGGGAAGAGAGCTCGGAGAAAATTAGTATAAAAGTTTTTCAATATTTTACTACTCTTGAAATGACATTTATCGTTGATCCGAAACATTTTGATATATTTTCGTTATTTCGGCATTTCTCCAAATAACCTTGTTATATATTATGCTGCTATTTTGTGACCTTCTCCAATCTATGGCTACACCAAAGAAATCCGTAGATCATGTCAACACCTTTTTCTCGGGCGTCGGTAAGTCACTTGCTGAAGACATTTTGTCTAAAAGTTATCACAGTCCTAACTCCCCTAGTCCTAACAATACACCCCCTCTCCAATCATTTGTTTTACTTGAAAGTACGATCGAGGTAGTGGAAAACACCATACTATATATGCGGATATGGCTAATTTGCATTCTGTAAAACTCACTCGAACACTAGCGCTACACTTGCGGGTGCGTCGGCGAATTGAACTAAACTCACTCCGGAATTTTGACAAATATGTATGGGATGACGTGCAAATTTGCATTCTATAAGATAAACGTCAAAAAACTCACGACGGAATCCGCGCGGATTCCGACGTAAGTTTTTTGAAAGATCCACTAGCGCTAGCCAAGTGAGTGCGGGGCGAGGTGGAACTCCGTTGACAATGTCGAAATTCCGCTGAGTGAGTTTTAAGACCAGAGTCTAGCGATCCCATTTTTACAAAATTAGTATATAGCACATGCACATGCATATCATAATAATGCACCCAGAATTTTTAGACAAAATCATAGTCATTTACGTTAAAATGTTCTAATAGAAAAAAATATATAATGGTTAACTCAAAGCTATTTTTTATACTATTTACTTTAATAAATATCAGCTAAATTGTTTTTAATTATACTCTAATAAAATTATAAAGAACAAAAAATCAAGAAAATCAAGATCGCATAATATTTAGAGGTAGAAAGACGTTTGTTTCCCTATAGACATTCCTCTTAACTCGTTCACACGCGTTCGAGATAAACCATATAGTAGTAGATAAGCCATAAGGTACCGATTTTGCAACGGTTTCATATAGCCGGTGTTAACCGATATTTCATCGGTAAAAATATTTTTTAATTATTTTATATTATAACTGAGTGTAATAACTTGATGCTAACTCAATCATCAGTTCATGACCTGTTTATACGCTTTTATTGATTTCAAATAATGGTCACCACATTTATCCATATGTGCCCCATCACCGAAGCGAAAGAAGAACGCAAACTTCCCCTGTAACCTTTTTAATTAGGCATATCTAGAAAAAAGAAAAATAATCATACTTCCAATATTTTTTCTGTGCTTTGGATATTTCAGCTGACATTTTAATACAAAACATAGGTATATAAATTACCTCATTTATTGCTGCACCACTTCGCTTAGAGCGAGAAATAAGGTTATTAAGGTAGCTTATGTATATACTGTTTAAGATCTTTCTTAGTGCCTTATATTTTTCCCTCATAATCTTTTATTTCTTCCCACATCCTTATATTCTATACTATTCTCAATTTTTTAAATTCATCGGCTCAACCAAGGCATTATGAATGTCAGAAATTCAAAGACCTTATGAAAAAAAAATGAGAATATTTTTATATACTACGATATAAAAATTATGAAGAAATAAAAGATTGTGAGAAAATTTTGATGCATTTCAAAAGGTTGTGTAAAAATAAATAAAAATCAAAATTCCTTCTTAGTGCTCCCCTACTCTGTCCTAGGAACCTATACACCAAATTTCAAATTTCTACGCCCAGTAGGTTCGGCTGTGCGTTGTCTGTCAGTCAGTTACACAGTAATGCAAGAGTTTTGTATAGGTATATAGATAGTATAGATAAACTGTTTAAGTATTTCGAAAAAAACAATAATACTATCTATGACACATGAAACCTTTTTTAATATTTTAGCATAGCAACTGTCATATCAATAACACCAAATTTTACAATAAGTCGAATTTTATTTCTTGTATTATGAACAAATGCACCAGTTATTTACCGCAAACATAGACCGGTAATATTCGGTTTCCATGCACCGTCGTCCACCTTTAACTTAAAACGTCAAACAATGTATTCTGTTGTATTGATAATAACATTAACAACTCGATATTTTCATTATACATTATTTAAAAAATGCCGGAAACAATGAATAATCAATTTATGCCATATAAGGCAAGGCAAGAAGCATTGCCTTATATGGCAGATATATTCGTGAGTAAAAACGGCTGAAATATAGTGTGAAAAACCGTTAAACCTTGTAGCCGCGACTATCGAGTTGTTTTCGGGTTTATAATCGGGGAAACGAAAGAAGAAGAAACGCGAGTTGTCGTAAGACTAGCTTATCGCATCGCTTATAAGAAGAATCAAAAATATTCAAGTGCCAAGTTAATTAAAATGTTATATGTTATGAAATAATAAAGGTTTTTAAAATAAGTCAATTTTTTATTTCAAATTTATTAAATGTGAAAAGGTGTAATTATTAACATTGTTCGATATCACAAGAAATACAATCGTTTTGTAGTTCATCTTCTGACGAGGCCTTTATTCTAACTAGGTACCTAATACAATAAATTGATTTTCAACCATAGGTATACGTAGAACATGGGGCTAGTGTAGCTAGTATGAGAATGATTCTCACGAAATGAGAATTATGGTTGTGTAATACACCATACGCGACAATAGCGGCAAGGATCCAAACAGAAAACTGCATCTCATCATAGTATGTTCCGAATGAATTTATCTTTGGTCGATTTCAATTACTCATATAGGTCTTTCATCATTGGAAAGATAAATATTGAGGATAAATACATTACATTTACGACTGAATAGATAAAAATGAATATTCCATAATGGTTTGACGGGCGAGAACAACGAACTTCTAAATTAATCCCTATACTAGGTAGAATACTCATTTGGTTATCAAATGTATGGTCAAGAGTGTAAATATATCCCATAAGCTATTAATGTATAAACAAAACAAAAGTATTAGTGGTGTTGCACGATCAATTTACGTACGTAAATAATCACAAATAGTTGTTTATGCGGGTTAACTTTTTAATAAATAGTGGTTGAGAAATGAATCCTTGTCAAACCTCAGGTCGTAATCTAATGGCATCAAAATCGGTTCAGTCGTTTTTGAAATATTCACAATTTTGTAAAAAAATATTGTGTTCGCGGGGTCTAAGTTCGCGGCGAACAACTAAATCTAAGTTTACATATGACATAGTAATGTAAACTTAGTCTATTATCAAGCTATTATTATAAAGTATATTATTAGCTAAGATGCCTGGCAAAAGAGACACTAACAACTATCAAAATGTAAGTTTCACGGTTGTACATCAATACACGCCATCTAGTAGTAGTAGCGTTTCATAATCTAAGGGTCAAAAAGTCAGTTTGATAGTTCATATCACAACAAATAGTGAATTAAGTAAATAATAGTGTGTGAAAAATACACATTTCAAGACTAAACTTCAACGCTCGAGTACGGACTCGAGCGTCGAAACAATTAATCATTTTCAAGGAAATCGTTTCGTTTTAAACAATCCGGCGCAAGCCCATCTACAAGTTGAGTTTGCGCATTCTGTGCTCGTGGTCGGTTGATCACATAATCATTCATCTGATTATTTTTTGCTTATTAACCAAATACCTTATGTAAGTATATGATATGGGATATCGATCTATCCGACAAAGAGTCAGTCGATACATTGAGAAATGAATATTCTATTATTCATTTAATAACATTTTTATAAACGAGTTGTTTTGTACTCTTACGAGTAACGACTCTTAACATTTTATTCAAACATGAAATATTTTTTTAATTCACATATTTTAGAGTCATCTCCTTGTGATATGTGATTGTGAAGATATGTAGTGATCCTGTTCTAAGACGAGAACGTTGTACTTTATTTACTAAAAATTACTTAAATCGGAAAAAATATAAATTATCCCCATTTAACAATATTGATACAAATATAAATTGTAATAAGCATCGAGTCCGATGTTAACGTCCGCTGCTGTCTTTCTCCCATATCGTGTACGCATCGTGTGAACAAATAGAAGAGAATGTGTGGACGCAATGACGTGCTACGTGTTTTATATTTCATGGTATCCGCCCTTAATCTGACTCAAAACGGCGCTCGAGCGTTTTGAGGAGAGTCACATTGACACACGAGTGTTCTATGCCTGACTCGAGTCAGCGCTCTGTATTGTATGTATACAAACTGCTCAAGCGTCGACTGGCAGTTCACAACACTACTTGAAGATCACATCACATCACATCACATCACATCACATCACATCACATCACATCACATCACATCACATCACATCACATCACATCACATCACATCACATCACATCACAAGTAACTGACAGAATGTCAAATAAAGATCAAGGTCAGATCAAGATCAGATCAAGGATCAAGTGATGTGATGTGACTTTCGTGTTTTACGGAATCGCAAAGCTGCACTCCTATTCGCCGCTGATACCTGGAAACAAGCCTTCATCTACGCACAATCCGGCTTTGATAGTGTGTCGTGTTGGCTACAATCCAATCTGCTAACCCTGAATGTCAAAAAAACATGTTACCTTACATTTTCTATATACTACTCCTCTAAAAACTCAATTCCTCTTACGATTACAGCCGCTCTGCTTTCCTGCTCATCTTCTGAATCCTGCTCCTGTCCTTCCATTTATTGCTCAAAAATTGTCAAATATCTTGGTGTAACCCTTGACAATAGACTGTCTTTTCAGGCCTATATCAGTGTGATGACTGGCAGAGTCCGTAAACTAATTAATTTAAGAAATTACGGCATGTTGTTGCGCATGTCAAAATGGTATACACTGCACTCTGTCAATCGATACTTACATATGGAATCGTTGCGTGGGGTGGTGCTTGCAAGACCAATCTGATTAGACTTGAACGCGCTCAGAGAGCACTCTTGAAAGTATGCTTTTTCAAACCGATCCTATTTCCGACAACAGTCCTTTATCAAGAGTCGCAAGTACTAACTGTTCGTCAACTTTTTATCTTGAATACAATCATCAAGCAACATCAGGAAAATAAATATATGTCTACAACCAATCGTCAATCTCGGCGTCCCCCTAAAATTCAGACTTCTGCTTTTAATACAGTTTTTTCTCATCATTTTTATTGTTTCCTAGGTCCTTTTCTGTATAATAATTATCTAGTAGGATTAATCGCACATTGGAAATTCATCTTCAAAGTAAATTCTTATGTATAAAGACTATCAAAGAATACTTATTAGGTCTTGATTGTAATTGTACAGAAAATTTGTTGCAGCCTATTGCTTAGTTTGAGAAATTACATAAATCATTTAAAAACTTTTCTTCTTGTGTTATATATTTGTTTATAGATTGATTTTCGTTGTTTTATTGTTTTTCTTTATACTTTTACTTTTTAAAAACAATATGACACTATGTACACCAAGTGGGGAGAGGCTGGTGTACTGAGATACAAGCTCTGCTTAGTTTAGGCAGCAGTCTCTCACAATCTTAAATGTAATTTGCAACATATTGTTTACTTTGTTAATGTATTTATAGAAAAATAAAGAATTTTGAATTTGAAAATAAAGAATTTTGAATTCATATTTACAGCTTTTCACCCCTTTCACCCCCTTCGGAGTAGAATTTCCAAAAATCTTCTCTTAGTGCTCACCTACATGCCAAATTTCAGCTTCCCGCCCAGCAGTTTCGGGTGTATATTGTCTGTCAGTCAGTCACTCAGTAACGGAAGAGTTTTATACTGATATATTGATACATACTGCGCCCATTATATCTATATCAGACTTATACTTAATCGATAAAAACTATTTGTTTATTTCTACAAAATTTTAAAGTAAATCGGCTAAGTGGATTGTTATTTTAATTTTCCTACAGGACGACCCTCATTTTCCGGGATGAAATGTCTAGAAGATGTTAACCCGGGATTCCGAGGAATTTTTTATTCATAATTAGTTTTTCAATTATCCTACGGGAACTTGACCATTTACCAGGATGAAATGTATCTAAGATGTTAACCCGGTATATAAGGTACCTACATACCAAATTTCAAGCAAGCCAGTACATTTCGAGTGATGCGCGTTCAGACAGACAGACAATAATTTCCAAAACTATATTTTCGTCATCTATATGAGTAACTAAGTATATTCCATGAAGAATTAAAAAAAAATCCAATGTACGTACAAATTTGACCTTTCTTCGATTTTATTGTATGTATTGATATTTGGTATCCAACCTTTTATTTCTGTCAGTTCCTTCAACGCTTTTCTAATCCCGCCCGTTTTTTCTATATGATTTTTTAATATACCTGTTTTTGTTTTATTTCTATATTTCTTGATGCTGTTGCTAATTTGTTTACTTATAGACTGCAATTTCATGTACATTTTTCTTTTCTTTTTTATTAAGTTCCTTCTCTTTTCTACTAACATTCCAATTTCTTTATTTAATGTATAACTTCCTTTTGGTTTTCTACTTTTATTGATTGCAGGCCCATAGATTTCCTTATTGTATTTGTCTTCTACTATGTTCATTCCTCTACTTTCTGATTTCCTTCTAAATTAGTATGTTCTATAAATTTGTTTCTGCTTTTTTCACCTCTTTACTACTGATGATTGCCCTCACCATTCTATGGCTGGTGTTAAAATTAAATTGATTTAGAACATGTACGTCTTGGAACACTTTTCTGTTGTTGGAAACTATATAGTCTATTTCATTTTTGAATGTTCCATCTGGCGATGACCATGTCCATTTCTTTTTAGGATTTTTTTGAAAAAACTATTTATGAATGCTAGGTTATTTTCAAGAGCCATACTTATCATCCTTTTTCCATTTTTGCTTCTATTGCCAATTCCGAATTTTCCCATTCTTTCTTCTTCACCTGGTTGTCGAGAACCTATTCTGCCATTAAAATCTCCTATGACCATAACATTTTTGTGGGTATCTTTCAGTACTTCTGATAGTTAGTTATAGAAGACATACTTTATATGTTCATCCTGCTTTTCAGTATGTGCATATACTTGTACAATTGACCATTTATCCTTATATCCCTCTAGATATAAATTAAGTATTGCTATTCTTTCTGTTATACCCTTGAATTCGACTATGTTTCTTTTTATTTTTTTTTTAATCATGAAGCCAACCCCATATTGTCCTTTCGTTTCGCCTTTAAAACATAGTATGTAGTCCTGGTGGTCTTCAATTGATTCGCCGAGTCTCCTTGTCCAGGATTAATGTTTTACTGGCCACCGATAGAAAAGAAAGACATTGTTTTATTCTTGATTTAAATATTTTTTCACACAATGACAGATACAAATATTACCGCCGATTGCTTGTATGTGATTTTTGTTAAATTCATTGTTAATTTGAAAAAGTTATTATAATTTCATTTAATTACCACTATATAGTTTTATTTATTGCTGACCAAAGATTTTGGCCATTTGGTCTTTTGAGTTGGATAAATATTAGCGGCAAAAATTACTTGGTGAAAGTGTAGTGGTACACTATTGTAACGCATCAATATTTTGTGGCAACATACATTGTTGTCGGGCTTCGGACCGCTTGTGTACAAGGATAGCAAAGGAAAGAACGGTCAAGAAGAGGATTGAGCGTTACAGAGTGAGGAATACGGCGGCCGGGAGTTCGATTCCCGGAGGAAATAATTTGCGTTCTGAGCAAAAAGGCCAAGCTGTTTGGATTAAAGTTTGGTTGTGAGCTGAGCTTGCAACGAGCTAAATATTAGTGAGTGAATGCAAGTGAAATATTGTAAGTCGATTTTACTTAATATAGTTACAAAGGAAGTCCAAGAAGTGTTAATCATTGTGGTGTGTCGGATTCGAGCAGTGATTCTTCGTAAATAAACTTTTGGACGTATACTATTACTTGTATAGTATAATTTAACTTTAACTTTTATATAATTTGGTAGTTTTCTACTTACTTGTTATTTGTACGCAATATATGAACTTAGTGAATAGGTGTACTTTGTGTATATTGATTGTGTGATTGACTGCTTTTGCGAATATTAATTTATTCTTTAAGTAAAGTTGGAATCTTTATTAGCTATTCAAAATGATGTTAAACAAAAAATCTGCAGAGGCAGGATTAATTACAAAAAGAGTCCTAAGGACCGTGTAACAGTTCCATACTTAGAGATTAGGTTGGAACAATTAGAGCAGCAGTGGGCACAGTTCCACAGCACACACACTAATTTAATATCTACAGTTAAGGAGTCTGAATTGCAAAATTCCGATTATTATAAAAATAGTATTTATGACGAGGTTGAGGACGTGTATATGGAGTACAAAACTGATTTAAAACAGGTATTATTTGAATTAACTAGATCTAGGGATACCAAGGTCCAGCCTGAATATAGCAGTGATAGCGACTCAACTAGTAAGGTAAGGCTTAAATTACCAGAAATAAAAATACCTGTTTTTACAGGAAAGTACACTGAGTGGCAGACTTTCCGTGACCTATTTCTGGGCCTAGTGCACAATAATAAGTCGTTAGATAATGTACAGAAGTTTTATTATTTAAAAGGCCATTTGAAAGGAGAAGCGGAACAGCTGTTACGCAATGTACAGGTTACTTCCGATAGCTACGCCTGTAGTTGGAGAAAATTGGAAAATATGTACAATCATAAAAAATATATAGCTTCTGGTATATTAAATTGTTTATTGAATCAAAAGACGTTGACTAACGAATCGGCTTCTGATATTAAGAGGTTAGTCAGTACAACATCTGATTGTTTGGATTCAATGAAAACTTTAGGTATAGATGTCTCTAGTTGGGATATACTAATTGTACATATTATTAGTTCTAAACTGGATAAAGATACCCGGAAGGCTTGGGAATTAATGGTATCCTCAAATTCTTCAGATAAGTTTCCTACCTATGAACAATTTACTGAATTTTTAACTAGTCGTTTTCGAGGTTTAGAATCATTAGAGTTTAAATCTAAACAGCAAAATGTTCATAGAGTGACATCTCTCCATGTAAGAGAGGTGAAGGAGTTTGTGTGTCCATATTGTACAGAAAATCATAGATTAAGTTTATGTACAAAGTTTCGTAAACAGCCCAACAACTCACGTCGTAACTTTGCCAAAGAGAAGGTCTTGTGTTATATGTGTTTAAGCTCAAACCATACAGCTCGCTTATGTAAATACAGTAGAATCCGGATATAACGACCTTCAAGGGACCGGCGATACTATGTCGTATTAACCGGATGACGCACAAAACAGTTTTCCTATTTATGTAGTTAAATAAAACATTTCATAGAAATCACAAATGCTTTATTTTGATAGTTCTTAAACATTACAAATTACAAACATAGGTATATACCTATGTTTGTAATTTGTAATGTTTAAGAACTATCACATTTCTATTACAGAACTATCGCATTTTTATTACAGTACATTATGTACCTATGTTTATATAAACATAGGTACATAATGTACTGTAATAAAAATGCGTAAATAAAATACACAAGCACTACAGACAAAGCTCTGTGTTACTAACGTAGAAAGTCTGTTATTTGAGTTTGTTTTTGACAAACTTTTGTTCGGTAGTAAGAATGTCATACGGCATTGTGAATTCGTGACATCATTTTTTCATAAGATAATCATCAAAGTTAGTCTGAAGAAATACACTGAGTGTTTCTGCAGCCTTCAATGCTTCAGACACACTCAAAGTCGGATGAATCTCCTCTGGTTCGCCATCATCACCGTCGCTATCGTTGCTATTCGCGTCGTTGGTTGCGAGGGTTGCATTTGATTCACCGGCTTCCAATCGGTGTAATATTGCACTTTTTTCTTCAATTGTAAAACACTTTCGCTTCACTGAACTCATTTTGTCGAGCTTTATGAACTTATCATAACAGGTGACAAACACTAACTGTGATTTATAAGAGATGAAGCGCGCGGGGCGGGGGTGCGAGTGCGTAGGTAAACAAAACATTGCTCGTGTGTCGTTTTAACCAGACGTATTATCATAAATAATGGTCGCTATAAGCAGTTGGTCGCTTAAACCGGAGTCGCACTAAACGGTTATATTCTCTTAGTACCTATCTACGAAACCTAACTTGAGTAAACATTATCGTCGCTAAAACCGATTAGTTGTTATAAGCGAAGTCGTTATATATGAATTCTACTGTATATGTCTAAGTGTGTAATTTGTAAAAGACGACACCATATTTTACTTCACCCTAGTGGTGGATTTGGGTCTAATGGTAAAGACCGAATTGGAGGTATGGGAGATGATTCGTCGTCAAAAAATAATACAGTCCATAAAGAAGATGTGGTTATTAAACCTTTTAATAGAAATGCTGGAACAGTTCAGCCTACAATATCTTGCCTTTCGACAGGGGACTGTAACAAAACAGTTCTATTAAGCACAGCTGTTGTAAACGCTGTGTCGAAGGCAGGTACACAAAGGTCAGTTAGGTGCCTAGTGGATCAAGGATCCCAGGGATCATTCTTAACGGAAAGAATGGTACAATTGCTAGGTTTAAAGAAAACTTATTCAAAACATCTTATCACAGGTGTAGGTGGGGACAGTAAAGTCCAGTCAAATTGTACGGTGTCACTTAGGTTACAGTCTAGGATCGATCCTAGTTATGATTTGGCGGTCAAAGCTCATGTGCTTAGGTCGATCACAACATTTATCCCGACAACGACGGTAGCCAAAGTTGAGTGGGAAAATGTCAATCTGGCCGACCCCTTTTATTACAGCCCTAATGAAGTGGATATGTTATTAGGTGCTGAGGTGTACAGTAAAATACTAAATTTAGGAATGAAGAGAGATTCTACAGGATCACTAATTGCTCAAAACACATCGTTTGGATGGATTGTTTCGGGAATTGCCGATATAGTTTATCCACACGTGCACTCACATGCATCAGTTCGGCAATCTAAAAGCTGGAGAAAAACGAATCCTTCTGTGAGTAAGAAATTGTATTCGAATACGTCAGTTCGTTCGTGTAATTGGTCATCCAATTTCCTAGGTGTTGAGAGTGATCCAGTGTTCCCTATGCCTTACAAGCACACTAGCCAAGTTAGTGGATTTAATAGATTCTGTAGAATTCCTCCAAATGTTATAAATAGTATTAATATGGAAGCGAACTGTACAAATAAATATGTCAATTGTTTTAGTTAGAAATACAGAAATAACAGTTACATAGATAAATAAGAATTGTTTAATTATATAAGAAATATTGGTGATTTATTACTCACATTGCATATTTGAGACTTCACATTAATTTGTGACTCACATTGCATATTTAAGAGCTATCAGCTCAACCAATATATAGTTTTTAGTTTATATAGAATACATTGTAGTTATATAGTCCTAGTAGGTGCAATTTGTGCTGTTCACTAGATAGTTTGTTTTGTTAATTTCCATCTTGCATATTTGTGTATGTCCCTGCATGGTGGGCGGTAGAGAAGGACATTCCTTCAGGATGTCCTTGGTGGGCGGTATGTCCAGGATTAATGTTTTACTGGCCACCGATAGAAAAGAAAGACATTGTTTTATTCTTGATTTAAATATTTTTTCACACAATGACAGATACAAATATTACCGCCGATTGCTTGTATGTGATTTTTGTTAAATTCATTGTTAATTTGAAAAAGTTATTATAATTTCATTTAATTACCACTATATAGTTTTATTTATTGCTGACCAAAGATTTTGGCACTCCTAACTTCACCGATGATGTCCAATTTGAATTATTTATTAGAAACTGCTAATTCTAGTTCTGTTTTCTGGTGTTCTTAATGATAAACAATTTAAAGTTGAAATATAAAGTTTGCTTTTATTTTTAAATTTTCTCCTTCTCATATAATTGCTATGTTCTTTTGGTATAGCTGGAAGGTATTGGTCGCTATCCCCCACGGGGACCAACCGGCTTGGGAAGATTTTTAATAATGATATGATAATAACTTAAGACAGAAGGTCCCTTAAGTGGTTTTTGAAATATTCACCATTATGTGAAAAAAAATGTATTGGCTTGGTCTACGTTCGCGGCGAACAATTAGTAATTTTGACGCCTTACCAAAAACTGGTAGGCTACGCGAACGAAGTCGCGGGCTGAAGCTAGTATTATATGAATGTCTTATGTATAAAGAACTAAATAAAACCTATTGGTCCAACCACCTGCTTAGTTACTGAAAATGCAGGCTTCCTGTTTTATCCACAACGAAGTTATTGGGGTTCGAAATTGGCCTGAATTGCTTCGTGAAAACGATGCTCGACTTGCACTGCCGCGCCCCCAGATAACGTCTATGCAAATTACAAAACAATGAATATCAATAATTTTTCTATTTTCCTCACACACACTTTTGTATGTAGAGGCTTGTGTTGTGACACAAAATTAAACGACCAATTTATAAATACAATTTAATCAGCAAGACACTAGTCAATAGTTAATATAAACGCAACACTTCAAACGATCTCAAGTCTTTGTACAAGGCATTTTTGTGTTAACATTACATTCCAACTCTCCGGAAAGCAAATACTGACGTGTAAATATACTATGGCGCGTTTTCAGTCATTCTTTCCGATATTGTTAAGTTAGTAAATATATTTGCTTTCCGTGAAATTAACTGATGCGAACAGTTTATACTTAATCATAAAACATTAATAATTTATACTCATGTATTTAATAAATCCATTAAAATTATATAAAAATGTTCCAAGCGTGAGTATTAAAAATACATATAAAATATACATAGACAGAATACGTATAGTAAATCTATTGAGCGACAGTGAAATAGGAATGTTGTACAAAGTTACGTGACGCCAACTGAAATAGCTTTGGGGTCGTCGTCACACTTTGCCGGAGTGTCCGTCCTCTGTGAAACAAAACGCAACGTTACCACTAGCATTTTAAAACTTAACATGTATGGGATAGTTTACTACCTCATTTATCAAATGTTAAGGCGTTAAGAATTATACTGTAAGAAATAAATAGCATACATAATAATATAACACTCCGATTAGGTATCGTGTAACAAACATTGTAAATCGGAATAATAATACTTAATTTTCACAAATGAGGGATTCCAAAACGCATTTTGGCCTCTTGTTGGACGAGTATAGTGCGTGAGGCCGACGCACTAATATTGTATTTATGGCCAATACGGACTTTTATTTGGATAAAGTGCTACAATATTAGCTATGTGTTTACAAAATAATTTGGAAGTGAGGCGTGGCATGGCAACAGAAATGAAAAAAATTCTTTAGATAAAATTCTAACAATAATTTGAACATACTTAACAAAAGAAAAAAAAATGTTTTCCATAAAAAAAATAAAATTACATCGCGCACTATGATAGCGACACTGGATTCACAATAAAAAGAGCAGAAAATGATTGCTGTTACGGCCTTAAAAATAAAATTAGGACACTAAACTCTAAAATTTAGGTGCAAACAAAGTTCACTTGAGTATGTATGTTGATACTATGAGTGATTTTAACATGAAAACCTTTACTTGATACCCAAGCTACATATTCAAAGTTAAATACTACATTGCTAACTACAATCACTTACATTATTACAAGATTCACAAGTAAATTTAAGCGAAGACATTTCTCAAATTTACTTTGGAATCACGTGTTAGCATGCAATAAACAATATGAGATTTCCATGAAGATATACATACATCGGTGATTGTATAATTAATTTCGTTTGTAAAACGTTATTAATGCTGTCATACAGGGTTTCACACACTTATAATTTAAACATAGCTATGTATATTGCACACTCACCATTAATTCTGAAGATCATAAGACCCACACGGGCGCACTACTAGAAGACGCATTTCACATGTGCATTACAAGCTGACACAAATATGAATTAGTGCTACACGTCGACACGCATTCATAATAAAGATTTTTATAAAACTGTGACAATAATTAACACAATTTCCGTTACATTATCAAGATTATAATATACTAGCTTTTGCCCGGGGCTTCGCCCGCGTGAATTTCATACCAAAATCTCGGTCATTCTTTTATCGCGTAAGACTGGTAAACCAATATGATTCAAATTCGTTATTATTATTATATATTATTTTATACGAATTTTTCTCGTCTTTAGTACAATTTCCTTTTTCCCGCTACGTGTCTCGTCCCTTAACTTGTCCAATCCCGCTTTCCGCTTCCTTCATGTAGGGATCCCGGACCATTTCCTACACATTGTGCCATCACGTTGTTCGCAATGTGTCCCGCCTCGTTTCCCATTACGTGTCTCCGTCCTATTTTCCACCACGTATTACGTCCCGTTAAAGTAAATTTAAATATTTTATGGGTCTCTCTTCAAAAATAATGAAGTTTCATATTAATGTTCACCCCTACATCATTGCCCTAGAGAAACAATTTTCAAAAAATACATAATAAATTATTATATTTTCTTCTTCTTCCTCTTGCCTAACATTTCAAGTTATTTACTACAAAGAGTGTGTTTACCAATTTTCAGCTTTTTATTTTGAAAATTGTATTAAGTCCCATACAATCTTTCACCCCTCTTTCGAAGGGGTCGAGGGTTAAAAAAATCTGAAACACTATTCATTAAATTGTTGTAAACAACTAAAATCCAAAATTTCAAGTCACTAACTTAAACGGTGTAGAACTTGCTCATATAAAAATTTTTCACCCCCTTCGGGATGGAATTTCCAAATATCCTCTCTTAGTGCTCACCAACACTCCCCAGGGAACCTACATCCCAAATTGCAGCTTCCCAAAGAGGGTTGACGTCAGACAGGCGGCCGGTTATAACATCATAGCCGAATCTTCAAAATTTTGTACGGAACCCTCGGTGCGCGAGTTTAACTCGCACTTGATCGGTTTTTTTAGACGTAAACTTGTTAATAGAAGATGTGACTGACGACGCTAAAATAGTGTCTAGTATATATTTTAGCATCGCATAATGTTTGGCATGTTGATATTAAAGGAACTTCTATAGACTGAAGTCGAACATTTTGGGACTGATGGTGGTCATGGTACTTTTATCTGGCGGTAGTCTCCGGTCAAACACAATATTTTGATGTCAGTATGTAATATCCTTCTCAAGTTAAATATGGCCAAGCATTAACTTGAAAATTTAAAAAAATAAAAAAGTAAAGTTAGCTTTCGTCAGTCCTTCGGGAAGTTCGATCGAAGGTTCGCGGCGCGTGAGCGAGGACTTGTCAAACTCAAGTGGAGTGAACATTTAAGAATACGGGTGTAAGTCTATTATTACATTATATATAAACTCTCCGATGAAGCGAAATTGGAAATGCGCCTTCGAATGTGGCGTGTATTTGATTGTTTTTTGTAAGAACTACATGAAATTGTATGAGGTGTCTTTTTGACTGCTTTCTGTATATTTGTAACTTTGGAAATTTAAAAAAAAATTACATACAACAAAAACTAATCGTTACAATAACTTTCTCTTATGTTATTTAAATGTTTTTATTTGATGATTGTACCTAAAATTATTTGTAGCAGATAGGATTTATCAAAGATCCCATATTTGGAATAATATCATGATGACAGCAAATAAAGCATAATTACGTATATATCAGCCTGAGCCGCACATTCCATCACACATCACACATATGCTGTGTACTCTAGATAATTGATTTTATTAGAAAGTATAATAGTTTTCTATTCCATTGGGCAGTTGCGATAATTTTGTATCATTACACATTGTAGTTTTAAATTAAAAACTACAATGCCGGCTATACGCTATCGCGGTAGCCGAATTGGCGGATTCGGCATACAATGCTGGTTTTCCAGTGCGGTAATTGAGAGCGCTCATACAAACTACGCAATGTTTATAAGTATTCTGAGTTCGGCGATAGTGTTTAGCCGGCATAAAATCTATCTAATAAAATCGTTAAACTAGGTGTGTATACTTGTGATGATGACGATGCGGTGCGGCGGTCAGAGATGGGTTTCGGGAAGTTCTTTACGCGCGGTACTCGCACTGAGCGCGATGGGAACTGTAGCTATATACAATTGACGTGCCTCTTTTTGTTATTTAAGTTCTAGTTTCATTTCTGAAGTGAAATCTACTTAGACACGTATGCCACTTGTTTTAAGCATGAGATGAAGTGACATTTTAGATAACATTTTACGGCCACGCCCCTGCGCGTACCGTAATCCCATCTCCGGTAGTGTAGTGTAGTGTAGTGTAGTATAGTGTAGTGTAGTGTAGTGTGGGGTAGTGTAGTGCAGTTAGTCAGCCTTGCGCGGGCGCCGCTTGCGGACCTCGGGCCGCGCGTCGCCCGACGGCGCTCCGCCCTCCGACGACGTCTGCAAACACATTGCATTACAAACATTACTTACATTTATTTTTAAACATCAATTTTGGGGTAAATATCCACAAGAATTAAAAAATAACCTAGTAACGACAAAATCCCAAAAACTACTGGACTGATTTGATGACATCATTGGCATCACAGACATACACAAATCTTCAGAAGTACATACACCAAAGCTACTTTTTTAAATACGGCTTTACTCGAGCGGAGCCAGGGGACAGATCTCTAGTACGCGTATAACATGCATAATATTGCGGGGGGCGGCTCGTTAGTATACGTAACAATCCAAGAGCTAGGGATTGTGCCGGGTCAGCGTGTCAGCGTGTCAGTGTGTCAGCGTGTCAGCGTGACAGCGTGTCAGCGTGTCAGTGTGTCAGCGTGTCAGTGTGTCAGCGTGTCAGCGTGACAGTGTGTCAGCGTGTCAGCGTGTCAGCGTGTCAGCGTGTCAGCGTGACAGTGTGTCAGCGTGTCAGCGTGTCAGCGTGTCAGCGTGTCAGCGTGTCAGCGTGTCAGCGTGTCAGCGTGTCAGCGTGTCAGCGTGTCAGTGTGTCAGCGTGTCAGCGTGTCAGCGTGTCAGCGTGTCAGTGTGTCAGCGTGTCAGCGTGTCAGCGTGTCGTGACTCACGTCGCTGGCGGAGTGGCGCTCGGCGTCGCTGCCCGCGCGCTCGCTGTCGTCCACGATGTCCTCCGCGATCAGCTCCTGCCGACAGCGACAGCACGCAGCTACACTAACTGATTCTAACGAGGGTGTGTGTTGAGGACTGACCCTTTAGGCGAGGACGACGAACAAATATACACAGCAGACTAGCACACAAGTTGATCCTACTTTGAAATTAAATGCTGTGAATGCTTATTTTTTATTGTCGTAATCGTCATAGGCAGGTGTCGTATAAAGCATCACAACTCTTATGTCTAGTTAGAATCTGTGACTTTCATGAACAATGTACTATACAAACTGGTAAGATAAAGTTACTGGTAAGATAGATTAAACACTAAGTTTCAAATTAATGTTAACACTTGAAAAACCTTCGTTTATTCGATATTACACTCTCGAAGTCTCCTCGACTGCTTCAAAATTGAGTAGCAAAATTCCACCCGAACATACATACATTGCAAGTTAATTGTTTATTTCCACCATGATTCAAATTACATCAGTTGTATTTAATAAGGAAGGGGGTGGACTGGAGCCTGAGCTAGGAAAATCCAGGACACTCGCCCACAGTAACATTCAGACACCCCAATAATAGCGCCAAGACAGTTGTTGTGTGTGTTTCATTCCACGACCGTCCGGCATGAGGAATACGACTGACTGAAGAGATCTGAGCTCACCTCCTCGTCGGGCTTGCTGCGCGCGCTGGCGAGCTCGGCCTGCGACAGCTGCAGCTTGTGGGCGCGCCGCGGCGGGTACAGCAGGTCGATGACGCACACCAACACCTGCGGCACACACCGCCAGTATCTCACGTCACGCTCACGTCTTTATACCTTGCGGGGGGGACCTTGCTTGGTCGTATGTCGGGTCTTAAAAGCATATGTGCCATGTATACATTTAACAATTTTCTTGAAGAAAAACTAATTGAGATTTTTTGAATTGATTATTATTTTAAGGGCAGCTAAAAATAGTTTTTGTACCAAAGCAAGATAAAACTGGTGAGTATGGGCGGAAATGTAAAGTATAAAATATAACTCACCAATCCCAATATGGCTCCAATGAAGATGGTGGCGATCGCGAAGATCAGGTAGGAGCCCCAAGTTGGCAGACCGTACGTCTCCATCAGTGTGGTGTGGACCGTCTGTAAGCAACCACCTTTCACATAATGCCCCAATAATATTTTTCTTGTTTTTCTGGGATTAGCGACGTACAACGCTTGGTTTTTTTTTTAAGCAGATGTATTATTTCTCTCTCAACTGAGCTTTTTGCCGATTTCTTCCTTAACCATTCTTTCCTACTCCTTCTGTATCCACTTCGCACGGTCGTCGGCATCCCTTCTTGTCAGGCCATCGGCACGCATATAATCTTTGACGACATCAAGTTTGTCGCTTCTGCCAGGGCCAGGCAGAAGCGGCTAGGCCAGATATTTTTATTCTCAATATAAATTGCCCCCCTGAATGCAACCGGGAACACACGAAAATGAGTTGCGTAAAGCAACTGGCACTAGTAGCACTGACCCGCAGCGCCTGGCTCAGCTTGAAGAGCTCGGCCACGAGCGACATCTGCAGCGAGTCGGGCGCCTGCCAGCCGGGCACGGCCGCCGCCTGCCGCCAGCGCGCCTGCTCCACGAACGACAGCAGCGACTCCACGTCGCGCGGGCCCTTGTACTGACGGAACGAACCGTCTTTTACGCTGCAATTGTGCGAATTAATTTAAAGACTTAGCCATTGTCATATTTATTGGTAACTAGCTGATGCCTGCGATTTCGTTCGCGTGGCCGAACAATTTTTGGCGAGGAGTCAAAATTATTACAGAAATTTAATTGTACAGACAAATGTAACGATACCTATACATACAGAAGGTGCTAATCAGACTGAAAAAGTATATTTTCTACAGTGTAGCTGAACTATTATGACTCTTCGCCCGGTGTTCCAGATCTTCGATTTTTATACGTCAACAGAAAATGCTCATCAGAGTGAACAATTTTTGTTAAGTCGTCGTTTCTATATTCCCTATAGTTTAGCTGCACCATCATAGGTCTACATCAGGTGTTCGAGATAATCCTGAACATTGAATTAATTTACATAAACTACATTACATCACTGAAAAATTCCTGTACATGGAATTAATTTACATAAAAATAAAATTAGGCGATAGAGTCACAGCAACAGAGTAAGAAATTGAAAAAAAAAACTGTCTGTTTGTACACGCTAATCTATGGACGGATTAGAATGAAACTTTTTTGTTATATAGCTATTAAGCCTGGGCAACATATCGGGTATAAAATATTTTGAAAACTGGAACATCTGATGGAGAAAAATGATGGTACAGCTAATCTATATAGGAAATATTGAAACGTACTAGGAAATATTGAAATGACGCCTTAACAGACATTCAGCCTGATGAGCATTTTCTGTAGAGATATAAAAATCGAAGATCTGGAACACCGGGCGAAGAGTCATAATAGTTCAGCTACACTGTAGAAAATATACTTTTTCAGTCTGATTAGCATCTTCTGTATGTATAGGTATCGTTACATTTGTCTGTACAATTAAATTTCTGTAATAATTTTGACTCCTTGCCAAAAATTGTTCGGCCACGCGAACGAAGTTGCAGGCATCAGTTAGTAACAGAATATAGGGTTTTCGCAAATCTCACGGGAACTATAGTTTTATCCGGGTTGAAAGGTATGCTGCATCCTTTTCCATACTCTTAACTATATGAGAAATTTCAAGAAGCTTGGTTGAGTAGATACGCGTGAATACGAAACAAACTTACTTTCGCATATATAATATTAGTTGGGATTAGCTTTTGCCCACGACTTCGTCCGTGTGAATTTCCGCAGGTACTAACTAAGGCTTGACTTATAACTGGAGTTATTTGGAGTTGGAGTATATTACGGCTAAACCTCGCAGTGCGGCTGCACATAGGTCTAGGTGCAGCTTGTCTCAGTTTACTTGTCAAATTAAATAACATATTAGTCTAATTTGGGCATGCATGTAGCTAGCTACCTGTACACAAGTAAAATTCGTGTATGGATGTTGCAACCTAAATAAATTAAAACAGGCCACAGCCTTGATATTATGATCGATCGTATGCTAATCACTTAGATGAATCTTCGCTATTTCATCGTGTAAAAACACGTGTAAATCAAATGAAGGTAATAAATTCACACTAACTTGCAAAAAAAAAAAAATGGAAAGGACGGAATCTGCACTCTAAACATTTAGCTTGATATCTTTATGTAAAACTGAATAGTAAATTTAAAAAAACATGTTTTGCTCATATCAATATATCTGCTGATATCAATATATCTGAACTATTTTTACAAGCTTTTGTTTAGTTTAACCTGTCCCAATGTTGGTCTGTCTGTAATCAATTTAGAAAGTTAATCATTCACTTCCACCTGTTCTACAGAATTAAAATTTCACCACATAACTTCAGTTTTCATGACAGTGCATTTTTATGGTAAGGATGACCGGAGCAGCTTCCAGTTCGGCTCTCAATATTCACAGCACAGCACTAAATATCTTTCTGATGACAATAAAAGCTTATAGCAAAAATGTCATTTCTGAAAAACTCATTTCAAGAATGTAAATAAACGTAGTATGCATTCTCACTGGAATATGGTGGGCAGCGCAGTGACCATGAAGCGTCCGCTAAGCCCCGGGCTCCGCGTGACGTCGACGGCCGCCGTCCGCAGCGACAGCTTGCTGCGGCCCGCGCGCGCCGCCAGCTCCCGCCACGCCGGCGCCAGCGCCGTGCACGCCGGGCACCACGGCGCGTAGCTGGCGGCAATCATTAACAGAGTGGCTAAAGGAACTGAACACTGAATTAACTGAACATAATAAATTATCTTAAAACACTGTGCAGTGCTCCAATCCTATTACCATTTCCTGATTGGGAACACCAGTGCAAGCACCAGACGGGTGATCAGTCCTCTTACTACAAAACCATTAAACCCAGTAGGTACATGTTTAGCTGGCAATAAAGATTCATACTCGTTTTATTTCTCTCATACCCAATGTTCTCTGTTGTATTCTCAGCTATGTCAACCGATAGGTTTACACAAGATAAGTCTGCTTTAACTTTGATTTTATGATTAGATTCTTGATTGACGTCAACCCTCTTTGGGAATGCTGCTCTCGCCTTAAGCTGTCAAGGCTGTTGTATCCCTATATCGACTCATATGACATCAAAGAATATGGAGTGGTTCTACTCTAAGACATGCATCACACAGTTTCACGGGTAGCCACCAACATCAACAAGCATCATCAACAACAACATCAGTTTGCCCAATAAATAAAATAAATAAATATAATATGGATTACCAATTAATCTGAACCTCAAAAGGGGTTCTGGGAATGTAAAGTAAAAATGTGCTTGCGTGTCTTGTGTTAGCAATAACAAAATCAATTAGACGGAAAAAACTAAGATTAATTTTCTGAGAACAATTATAAATCTGTATCCAAGAATCCATTCCTTTGACGTGAATGTGTACGTATGAATTTGATTGCTAATCTATTAGGTTGCTATTAGGAATAGATTTATGTCTTTCCTTTTGCACATGCCTTGAGCTGAAGTAACTCTAATGCTATATGAATCACCATGAATCACTTGTCTAATAATTATGTGCAGTTAATGAGTAATGTAATGCCTTGTTGGTGGAAGGCCAATGGTTTTCTATCTACTGAAATACGGTCACCATATTCAAGAGGAATGTGAAGGCTATTCAGCTAAGAATTGTTATGAGAAATGTTATCAAGTTCTATTAGTTTCTTACAGAAATAGGAAAATATCTATTTGATAGAACTTCTGTATGCATGAATGTAAACTCGCTTCGCTTCTGTGGGAATTTAGGGATAATACATACCCTATGTGTGTTTTTTCAGGTTATATTCAATGATTGGTCCAGTAGATTTTGTGTGAAAGAGTAACAAACAAACCTACATACATATATCCTCACAAACTTTCGCATTTATAATATTAAGAGTATTGGACGATAATTATGTCATGTAAATGGATAGGTACTTAAGTTCTTTGTATATAACAGTAGCCAATTTTGACTGCTTTCTTTAGATAGTTAAACTAAAATACCACTGCTAGACAGGCAAGGAACAGCACCAAATATACGTACTTACATGAAAGTTTTTGATTCTAAAATAAAAACAGTTGTTTCAACAATTGATGTTTTTGCCCAAAATCTATTACACATTCGAAAATACCTAATAAGAAAGACCCGTTGCCTATTGTGGGAGCTGATGGACCATCGACATGACAAAGGCTGCGTCACGGTGTCCAAAACTGTTTCACAGCCAATGCGGCCTTGCAAGTTTGTTGAACTTTGTAGGTGTGGGATGCTAAGTTTTAGACACCTCAAACTCGAAGAAAACTCACCTTAACACTTGCTTATAAGTTAAAATGTGCCACAAATTAGTAAACAGAAAACAAAAACGAGTATTTCCCGTGGTAATTCAATGGTAATTTTTTTTGACACGTTTAGGGCATCAGCCGATAGAACACCGGTAGAATATACTCACAATTTCACCATCCATTCGCCTTCAAGAATTTCTTTCCAATTGTCTTCATTAAGGTCACGATTAGCACTCACTAAACTAGTAATAGAACATAACACTAACGTAAAAAATATGAAAATTTGTAAAATTTGTTGAACGGTGTGTACGCGCGCCATGTCTGATTTTGAATAATGTTGCCAACGTAATTATTTGTCAGACAGCATAGGTATGTAAGTGTTACACTATTATAAATTCAAAACAAAAAAATAATAAAATAATATGAACGTAAAGTCAATAGTATGTTTTTTTATTTACAAATGATCCTCATGGAATTAGTAGGTACTCCGTCCTTTGAGAGCCCTCTACATGGATTTAGTAAGTACTTTCCATGGCCCTCTATTATCCATTACATTAAAAAATAGTTCACTTATCAATGCATAGATGTCAGTGCTGTACATCTTTTTTCTAATTCACAATTTTACCAATTTTACTAAAGAAGGATTAATGTTCTTGTTTTTTTAGTGATACCTGTAATAAAATCCATAATCCATTGTAATATTATGTATAAAGAGAAAAAAAAATGATTTTTTGTTTGTAATGAATAAATTTAAAGACTATTGGATCGATTATGATAAAATTTGGCACAGAGACTGTCTCTTTTAACAGATACTTTAATTCTGGTTTTACCCGAGCGAAGCCGGGATAGTATACTATAAACTACCTAAATAATCAATCTTCTCGAAAGTTTGCATCGTTTATAACACTCCTTTAACGTCGGGGATAAATTAGATACCTACGAATGAATCGTCCACGAAGCGGAGTGCGCGTTTGTAGGGCTTCCTTCAGCTGGCTTCGTCCCGCATCGATCGGGGTCGCGGGTTCGAGACCCTGGCCACTTCGCTGTTTTCGTATATGGATAATTAGATTAGAGGTGGTGAAAGAGGTGACATTTGTTTAGATGTTAATTAAAATAGGTTATACTTATGTAGTTATTATACGTAAACGAGTAAGTACCTAGTGAGCACAATTTTACTAAAATAATATACCCAGTAGAAGAGTTTGAGCGTTCTAAGAGAGCGTTCTAAGCTCTTCTACAAGTTAAGATTTTAAAAAAAATTCTTATATCATAATTACCCAAATATGTAAATGTTCAATGTTTGTTTGGGGATAATCTTCGGAACTATGCTCAACCGTTTTCCAAAGCTAAGTACTTTACCAGTAGGAAGCTAATTAATATATATTCCCACGGGAGCTTGATGATTTTACAAGCGTTTCTTTAGTTTCAACTGTCCCGATGTTTGTCTGTAATCAAATCTTGCATCTGGCTTGGCCGTTTTCCTATCGTCACGTAGATTTCATAGGCATTCGTTATCTTATTTCTAGAGTAACGAAACTGCCCAGCTATACGTTTTTACTAGAATATGTGGAGTTAGGTCTAGTAAAGGAATTACGTTAGTAACAGATACATACATACAGTACTAGCTTTTGTTCGCGGCTTCGCCTGCGTGAACTTCTGACCAAGTCGATCTATTTATTTAAAACCTAAAAGTTTTTAAATATTGGTATGATAATAACTCGCGTAAGAACTTAAGACAGAAGGTCCCTTAAGTAGGGACTATAAATTAACCGACTTGGTATTACATGGATCTCACAACTTTTTACGGCAGAAAAACTGAGCTGCGAGACTTGGGTTTTTTACAGCATATTTTTGATGGCATTATGTTTTCTTCTTCTTCCTCTTACCTAACATTTCAAGTTATTTATTGGTGTGAGGTGTGATTTATTACAAAGAGTTGTAATAAGGATGTTTACCAATTTTCAGCTTTATATCTTGAAAGTTGTATTAAGTCCCATACAATCTTTCAACCCCCTTTTGAAAAAGTAGAGGGTTAATTTTGAGAAAAATCTGAAACACGTATTCATTAGTTTGTTGTAAACAACTAAAACAAAAATTTTGAAGTCACTAACTTCAACGGTGTAGAAGTTGAAGTTTAATATTAAAGGTTTTCACCCCCTTAGGGGTGGAATTTCTGAAAATCCTCTTAGTGCTCATCTACACTCCACTACATGCCAAATTTCAGCTTTCTACGCCCAGTAGTTTCGGCTGTACGTTATCTGTCAGTCAGTCAGTCAGTCACTCATTAAATGTTTTATATTATATAGATTCCATGCATCGAAATAATAACTCCATACATGCCTACATAGGCACATACGTGAATGCGACTCGCGCTTGACAAAGTTTTATTTCCTTGCACCAAATAAAAACTCCTCGTCGTATGAATAGCGTAAGCATTTAAATAAATAAATAGATATCGATCAGAACCGTGACAGTTGTCAAGCATCAAAATGTTTTACTCGCACTTTTTGTGTGGTTTGTCTATGGTCAGGGCTGTCACTCATGTAGAAAATCTGTAGAATTATTAAACTTTTATTCGTTGCCAATTTCCAATGGGAAAATGTAATATTTGCGGTGAAATGTTCAGTATAGAAGCGACCTAAAACCTAAAACTAATTAAACGAATTCAATAGATCTGCCATCTGTGATCTGTTAAACAAAGCTGGTCATGTGGTTCACCCAAAGTTATCCTTTTCTTTGTTGGCCATAAAATTAGTTCTTAATTTCACTATTTAGGTGCTAACCCTACGTCGCCCTGCGTGGCCCAGTTTCTATCGAAAAATGAAAGCGAAACACCGTCGTCTTTATGGTGAATGTTTTAGTTTTTTAAATTTTTAAATATCGAACGGCGAATGGAAATCTCAAAGGTTGTTTATTTTCGTAGGAATCAATTTTATCTATGGTAGGAATAATAGCATTGTTTGTGGACAAGACTGCTATATCTTGATCTACTGGCATTTGGGAGCATTTGATAGGTACTCAAATGTTGTCTATGCACGGCGTGACTTTGCGTTTTCAGTCGCTGGGTTTCTGGTCGGAATGGGGAACAACTCCTGTCCGGTGCATGATAAGGATGGATTTTTAGCTAGGTAGGTACCTATGTTTTTTAAGTGATTTAGTTTATTCGCATGACTTTATGATATAAATATTCACCTAAATTAAGGGAACTTACTTTTAATTGGAGATTTGATATTTGGTAGCAATCTTTCTCTCTATTCTCGTGTTTCCGGTTGCATTCGGAGCTGTGACTTCCCAAAGCTCAGGCTTAGGGTAAAAAAATTGCCATTAATTTTGGAAGATTTGGCTATGATTGTACAACTGGGGCGTCCGGTTATACAAACACAGCCTCTTTGGGAAAGCTATGATTATCAGATGGATTTGTCCCCTAATCGTTTCTTACGACATCCGCAGGAGGTTATGAAGTGGTCTTATCCTAAGGCGGAACCACACGAATTTAACTTTAACTTGAAATAGTAGCTTCAGCTCCTTGCACGGTTGTAAGAACTCCTTACAACCAGACATTAACGATCCCGAAAAGTACCAGACGTAACTACATCTGGTACTTTTCGGGATCGTTAATATTCCAACGTCTTTAAATAATTGCGCCTTGAATTTCTTTACGAATGCCCACTATCTATGCAGTACTTTTTAGGATCTGTCTGTCTGTCCGTCCGTCCGTATGTCACAGCCACTTTTTTTCGAAAATATAAGAACTATAAAACTTGGTAAGTAGATGTAATCGGTGAACCGCATTCAAATTTTACACAGAAATAGAAAAAAAAGCAATACATTTTGGGGGCTGCAACTCAATTTTTATATCTTTGGATAGGTCTTCAAAAATGATATTGAGTGTCCACTTGTAACTTCTAAAATAAGAGAATGATAAAACTAAAAAAAAAAAGATGTACCTATATTACTATATAAACCACGGAAAATTGGTTTAAACGAGATCGTCATTAATCGTAAACAGGAATTTACTTTTCATCCAATCAGCGCAAATATAAAAATATACAAAAATCGATTGACAAGAACTTTTATGTTATGTTACTTGCTGCTACGGAACCCTTCATTTGCGAGTCTGACTCGCACTTGGCCGCTTTTTTTTAAATTAGGTACTACTGCTTGGCACTACCGTTAGAGTCAAGAATTTTACTTTCCTGTGACACTACTGGTAGTGCTAGTGCCACAGAAAAGTAAAATTACCTTTGGTTAAAATGGATATTTAAATAAATTTAAGTATTTTTTTTATTTAAGTATTTATTTAAGTAAATGTTCAATGATTCTGCTGATTTTACTCGAACGCTATTCCTAAAGTATCTAATTATAGAGGTTTTTAAGATTCCTCACTCATATTTACTTCCACAACGTCTTTTTTCATTAGGTATCATTGATATTATGTGGCCCATGGAATTAGTAGGTACGTAAGTACTTACTAAATCCATGATGTGGCCAACCTAATGAGACATAGGATGCCTCGAACTACTTTTCTGATCGATCACATTATGCATGCATCAATTTTCACTGTTAAGTAATTGTGATTGTAGAACAGATTTAAGTAAGAACGTTTATCCATGTAATGTTTTAGTTATGATCATAACAACCCTACCTCATGGCTGAGGGTGGTGAGGTCGTGACCACCGGCAGCTGTGGCTCTCTACACGATCTTGTGCCTGCTATAACGGCTTATGTACTTTGCTGCGTGTCAAGCACCGTATCATATCAGTCTATCTAGTTAATGCTTCCTTGGCTACGACGTCCCGGAACGTGACTCAGCTGGATCGGCTTCTTAAAGTATAATTATTATGTACTGTATCTTAACTAATATTATAAATGCGAAAGTAAGTTTGTTTGTTGCCTCTTCACGCTCTATATACTCAACCAATCAAATGAAATTTTGCATAATTGTACATATAGTTTGAAGTACGGAGATAGGGTACATACCTTTCCGGAAAAATAATTGCGCCCGTGCAAAATCACGCGGGCTAAAGCTACTTATGTAATAATTCTATCAAGTCGATAGTCTTTCTCATCTCGACATGTTGTGTTCGAGGCTGTGACGCTGTGAAGCCCGGGGACAGCGTAAAAAAATATTTTTCAAATTGAAATTAATAAATTAAATATTTTTTTAAATATTGGACTGTTATACTACAAGTAGCCTGACGTCGGGAATGGTATTATTGCCTATCAACTGCCTAGGCCATGTCACTTGGTCGCCTCTTACGTCATCCACGGGAGGCTATGGAGTGGTCCTACCGTGTTGACCACACGCCACTTATTTAGTTCATTAGGTATCAACATTATCGTTGGTATCAACGATATACTGTATAGTCATATGGGTTTTGTTTATTTATATACCTAAGTTTAGTAGCATGTACCTTGCCCAAGTTTAATTTCAAACTTTACGGGCAAACGCTGAGTTAAAAACAGATAATTCCTATAACTATTTGGACAAAAATCTTGTGTCAATCAACCTGTCTACCTGAACAACAATGTACGAATCGAATATTAATAAACTGTATCGAATACTCCGCGTTCCGAGCCACCCGTCCCGTGTCACACGTTTTAAAAAATAAAATCGATAGAAAAAAAATTATAATCCACATCCCTCGAGGATTACATGAGAAACGCATTTTGGTTGTGACCACAGCGAGAACTCGCAGTATCCCGTCTCTTCGTCACGGCTTGGAGCGAGCCTCATCGGCGCAGAGGCGTTTTGGTGAATTTGAAAGAAAACTCGAGGCGGTCAACGTCTCAATTGGTATGCAGGACTAATAGCATGTATCCATATTCATATTAATAACATAAAGTGGAAAAGGTTAAGAAGAGAAGACAGTAGGAGATGAAGAACTAGCCCTTACAAAAATTGTAGTTTTAACCTTTGACCTACAGCGTAAATAGAGGTGTTATAACGTGTCTGGGAATTGTAGGTCCGAATCGGATGAACCGATTTTGATCAGATTTTTCTGTTTGAGAGGCGTTTTATCACGAGTTTCCTTAGATCAATACAGAGTTTCTTTTAACATAAAAATTTTCAAGGATTGTCGATATCTATGGCTGTGACAGACATATATTCAAGTCATCCTTAGGGGTTTGGAGGTGCGGAACCTTCATACAACAATGGTTTGATTTCGATCGCGTCATTTCAGAAACAGGTGGCAGGTCGCCACACTACAACGGCATCCAGATCAGTCGATCGATTGATGATTTGGCAATACCTCCACAAAGGACCTGTTTGTCATGTCGTGAGTTCGTCTGTGATGCGTGAATGTAGTCATAATGACAGTGCAATTTGTATTCAAGGGAAGGCGTGTGAAATTTCTGTTTTTATGATTTTTTTAAAGTTTATAAAGAAATGTATTTGTTACGAACGAGGTCAATGATTGTTCAAAACTGCACCAATCTATAATATCACAGAGCAGGGGCTCGATTCTCATGCAATCGAAGTCCATTTCACCAATTTTCTCAATTTATTTAGAAGTTTTAACACGGTTTCTTTACATACGAAATATCACAATTTATTTAATTGAAAGAGTTTAATTCAATGCATCAGTCGATCGATTTTCCCATTATAAATTTGCTTAAAACTTTCGAAAAAGAATCGAGAAAATTGATGATACGAACTTCGATTAGGTACGTAAGAATCGGGTCCCTGACTGTGATTTTATAGCTCAAACATTTGTAAGAATAGGTAGGTTTTATTGCATACTAGCTTTTACCCGCGGCTTCGCCCGCGTGAATTTCATAGCCAAAATCTCAGTAATTTTTTTATCGCGTACTCTGTAAGACTGGTAAACATATATGATTCAAATTCGCATTTTTTCTCATCTTTAGTTCAATTTTCTGTTTCCCGCTGCGTGTCTCGTCCCGCAAACTTGTCCAATCCCGCTTCCTGCTATGTAATGTAAAGTAGATATCCCGTACCGTTTCCTACATATTGTGCCACCATGTTTTTTGCAATGTGTCCCGTCCTGTTCCCCACTACGTGTCTCCTTCCCATTTCCCGCTCCGACTCCCACTCCCGCTTTCTGCAACGCGTGCCGTCCCATTTTCCATAACGTTTTACGACCCGGTTGTTTATTAACCACAAACGTAAATTAAATTTATTTTTTTGTATTTACTATTACTGTTATTTGCTACAAAAAGTAAGCGTGCCAATTTTCAGATTTTTATCTGGAAAATGTTATTAAGTCTCATACAATCTTTCACCCCCCTTTTGAAGGGGTTGAGGGTTAATTTTCAGAAAAATCTGAAACACGTATTCATAATTTTGTTGTAAACAACCAAAATTCAAATTTTCAAGTAACTAACTTCAACGGTGTAGAACTTTCATATTTACAGATTTCACCCCCTTCGGAGTAGAATTTCCAAAAATCCTCTCTTAGTGCTCACCTACACTCACCTACATGCCAAATTTCAGCTTCCCCCCCAGCAGTTTCGGGTGTACGTTGTCTGTCAGTCAGTCACTCAGTAACGGAAGAGTTTTATACTGATATATTGATACATACTGCGCCCATTATATCTATATCAGACTTTAATCAATTAAATGTTAACCCGGTATATAAGGTAGCTATGTACCAAATTTCAAGCAAATCGGTCCAGTACATTTCGAGTGATGCGCGTTCAGATAGACAGACAGACAGACAAAAATTTCCAAAACTATATTTTCGTCATCTATATCAGTAACTAAGTATATTCCATGAAGAATTTTAAAAAAGTATCCAATGTACAAATTTGATCTTTCTTCAATTTTATTATATGTATTGATGATAAGTATGTAAGTAATAGAACTCTAAGTGGGCATAATATATACCTATGATCCGAGATATTGACAACAATAAAGTTTGCAAGGCAATGAACGAGGGCGAACCCGCGGACAAAAGCTAGTCTATAATAACAATGGAAGTTTATTATAAGTTCATGTCGAGGTAGTTGAAGGGATGTATTGGAATCAGAACCAGCCTACATACAAAAGTTTTCATAACTTCTTACGTTGTTTCCAATTTCATTTTTTCTCTTAGGTATAACCTGAGCATCTAATCGGAGAAATACGATGCAAGTTATTTAGTGACAGCGCGCGTTTAAAAGGATTATTTCGTGGAGACCATGACAATCGACCGCTTCGCTTCGTAAAAAAGAAAAATAATTGTTGGGGGATTAGCTGCCAGTGTCAAAGTGTTAAATATCAAATCAAACACACGGTCTAATTTGACAAGTGTGGTCGAAAAACTCAAAGCCACGCACTGGCAACCAAGAAAAAAAATGTTAATTAAAAAAATATTTGACAAGTGTGTCGTATTTCTGTTGCGATGTGACATTCGATTTGAATGTTATGTCGCCTCTTTTGACAGTCGCGGGATGGCTTAATGTTTTATTTTGCTGATTTTTCGATTAATCGATAATTAATTTAAGTATAAGTTATTCATCGTACCTTAAACTCGTTGTGAGATTAGTTTCAACTCGTTCAGAAAAACTGCAAGTTCATTAAATTTATCACGTAACGAATTACTTAAACTAAAACGAATGTATACATAGTTTTTATGGCACGTAGGCGTCAGCGTCGATTTTTCGTAGCAAAAAGCAGTTGTCTATTCGCCATAAACTCAAAAACGACTACACGATTTTCACACAGAATTCCTAAGGAAGGTTTATGTGTTATACGTATATAGTGATTATTTATGACTTGATTTATTATGACTTTACCTGAGCAAAGTCAGATCAGGCCGCTAGTTTATTATAAAAAAGGCATTCGGCCTTTAAAGCCTACCTACTTAGGGCTCCTACGAGTATAACCCCTGATGCAAAAAGAGCGGTGTTATAAGTTTAACGTTTCTGTCTGTGTATTTGTGCATCCTAGCTCCCAAACGGATGAACCGATTTTCGTTTAGTATTTTTTGTGTCATAGAGAATTTTATCCCGAGTATTCTTAGCCATGTTTCATGAAAGTCGGTTCAGCCGTTCAAAAGTTGTAGCGAAATGAATATTGAAAGTAGGAGTTTTAATGGGTTCCGTAGGCAAAAAAATCCAAATGGCAAAAACGGCCCTTATATATTCGTCATGTCTCTCTGTTCGTCCAGAACTATAGCAGTTGAAACTTGGTAAGTAGATGTATTCTGTGAACCGCATTAAGATTTTACACAAAAATAGAAAAAAAAAACAATAAATTCTGGGGTTCCCCATACTTAGAACTGAAACTCAAATTGTTTTTTATCAAAAAAAGTGTGGGGTTAATATCTACAGATAGGTCTTCAAAAATGATATTGTGGTTTCTAATATATTTTTTTTCTAAACTGAATAGTTTGCGCGAGAGACACTTCCAAAGTGGTAAAATGTGTGTGCCCCTGTAACTTCTAAAATAAGAGAATGATAAAACTCAAAAAAATATATGATATACATTTACTATGTAAACTTCCACAGAAAATTGGTTTGAACGAGAACTTTTTAATACGTCATAAATCGTAAACCGCAAACCGTAAAGAAAATGAAGACTTCGGTTATAATGTTACAAAAATCCGTTCAGTAGTTTTAAGTTTATCGTGTTCATCAAGACAGACAGAAATGACTTCTTTTTATAATATGTTATATACAAGAGTAGGGAAAGAGACATTTTATTCTCTCTCGATTATCAATGAAACAGGTAATCCAAGCTAAATAGTTTTCATGTGATTCATCACAAAGCATTTCGATTTGACAGGCGTCCATAGGTTTCGTCATCTCATCTACAAAACATCAGACTGTCTATCTCCGATCGCAGTGCCTGTGTGGCCGCTCTCTCGGGACTGCACGGCTACTATTGTGTCAGTTTGTTTGTTTCTGCCGCGTAATGCCACTGCGTCATGACCTTACAGAAACATAGGTGTGTAGGCCTACTGGTAAAATATTGATTTGATATAGATTGACGATATCGAGTATGTTATTACTGACACAGATGTCAGATCTTAATTAAGTCGCCTAAAGGTATCGACTTATGACTACGTGAACGGCACGTCTATGGACTGGGAGAAACCAAAAACCTGGCAGTAACTGACCGAGCGAGCGAAGTGAGTGATGTCTACAAATCAACTTGGGGCAAAAATAGATTGTATGTTTATAACGCGATAATTTTCGAACCGTTGGTCTATTTCCTCCTACATACCTTTTAATGTCTGTCAATAGGATTTTTAAGTTCTTGGGACAACAAAATCGGTTAAGTCGTTTTTAAAATATTCACAATTTTGTAAAAAGTCATGAAAAATTTATTGCGTTCGCGAGGTTTAAGTTCGCGGTGAACAACTAGTTAACTTAATTTTAGATAGCCGGTTACGGTTCGAGAACCATGTACTTAATGTTGTCGGGAAATGCTTCTTCCGAGTTGGTGACCTATTATAGGGAACGTTGTCGTCCTCTTATTCTTGAGGTCTACCATGAGTTGATGATATTTGAGAAAATCGGCTCCCAGTATCGGCTTTGACTCGGCGACATCAAATTGTATGGGCGGCGAAGACTGAGTGTTTTCTCCCCATATGTCGATATGGTGGTGGTAATGTTGTGGTAGCCACAGGTGCTTTATAAAGGCCGTAATCGTAACCTACTAACTGAGGGTGTTCGTATTAGATTGTACGAATCGCTAATATTGTTGATTAAATTATGGGGCCATTGTATCGGCCGGCGTCTACTGGAATGGAATAACGTGTTCAAAACGCATGTTTTCGATTCTGTAGAACAATACACGTAGTATGTAGTCGGTTGTTTTCTCCATACAAACTGACTGACCATTTCCATCCAAAATCTGCTACCGAGACATTATTCGAGCGAAAAAAAAAACGTGGGAATCTTGTCTATGCGTCAGGACAGCGGCCATTGTCCAGATTGTGCTGCAGTTCCGTTTTCTGAATGAACTTTTGTAGTTTTTTTAATCGGTTGTGTGCACAGGTGTATTTGTTTGCTTGACGCGCGGCGATCCAACTATTTATACAAAGCATTCGAAAAATAAAATGTTTGATTATACGTGTAAGTTTTTGTTAATATTTTACTACAAGTTCTGTTATTTTATGATCAATTAGTGGCCCGTCCCGGCTCGAGTCTAAACATAAATTATGCACCTAAACCTTCCTTAGGAATCACACTGGCATTGGTGAAAACTGCATGAAAATTCGTGCAGTAGTTTTTGAGTTTATCGTGAACAGACAGACGACTTTATATTATAAGTAGCACAGTAGTAGTGCCAGGGTGCCAGCTTAGTAGTTTTTATCCGAGTACCATAATAAAAAACTCTAAAATTAATACAGTGGTCTTTGAGTTATCATTACAAACAAAAAATACAAATGTAAGGATAAGGATATTTGTTCAGTAAAATTTTTTACACATAAATGCCTTTGGGAATGATAATTGGTGCTTCTAGTACATGGAGTAAGTATTTTGAATCTTAATTGTTAATAATTATTTTCCAAGAGCTATAAATAGGTAGATATAAATATTAAACATTGTGAGCGCGTATCCTTACCCTAGTCATAAAGTTGCACCGTAAATTCAGATTAGTCCGTATTACTATCCGGAGTCATTGCTACCGTTCTTTCAAATTTAGAATTCCAAATTTAAACTGATATACAGCGATGGCAGCAGAATGACCATAAACAACTTAACTTTTTTCTCGCCGCCCGATCTCCAGCGAGTTTCATCTTTTGTGCCAGTATCCTGCTCTTTTCAGCCAGACCTTTTTAAGGAAGAATTTATTATGTTTTTCGGCCGTGGCCCATGCCCAGTAGCCGTTTTTAATTGTGAATTATGGCGTTTATATTTTTTACGTGAAGACGCTTCCTGGCAATCGGAAGGTCACCTTTGTATGTTTATAGGTAGACCTGGATTATTGATTTTTGAAATAGAATTAGTAACAGGTTATTTTTAAATAGTAAGTTAAATACTTCGAACATTTTTTGTAATAATTTATATAGAGCGGATGTTCTTCCTAAATTCTTTTGGGTTTGGACAGGAAAGGATCGCATATAAACGTCATACACATATTCATAATTGAAAGTTGGTAACGATAGTGCTATTTTTCAAAACTTTTTACTCACATAGACATTTCTATCCAGCAATTGAGTTCATTTTCAATACTTTTTAATTGGCCCTATGTATGAAGGTAACGGGTTATGTTACCTTCATACATTCTGAGATTTGCAAGTCAGTGGGGTTTCAACGTTTTCAATTGTTGTACGGGACCTACAAATTCCTGATGTCTCGTGTCTCGTTCCGAAATGTTCTGTCCCGTTTCCTACAAATTGTCCCATGTATTTTCTCGCAACGTGCCCCATCCCATTTCCCGCTACGTGTCTCACTCCCGCTTCTTTATTCCTTCGGTCGCCAATATAAAAAGACCTGAAAGTCACCCTGGGGATTGCATCAGGTGTTCGAGATCTTCGATCTTTATACCTCAACAGAAAATGCTCATCAGACTGAACATTTTTTGTAAATCGTGATTTCTTTTTTTCCTATAGTTTAGCTGGACCATCATGGGCCTACATCAAGTGTTCTAGATCTTCGATTTTTATACTTCAACAGATAATTATTATCAGACTGAACATTTTTTGTTAAGTCGTCTCAGAAAATCCTATAAAAGAAATGCACACAACAAAGAAACAAAAACTTCATTCAAACAAATCCCAATCTATGTGTGTGTGATAATTTGATTGCACATAAGTTTCCGAGAAAAATTTTGGAAACTTTTCCAAAAAAAATACGAAACGCCAAGTAAGAAAGCATATAAAGGTGCTCTAAATCAAATTGTCTTTTCTCCGCAAGCAACTGATACGTTCTTATTGCGTCCTTAGACAATTTTGCTATTAGGATACCACGAACCTGTATCGTTCGTGGTATCCTAATAGCAAAATTGTCTACAGACAAACTTAAACTCCGTGTAGTCGGGGGTAAAAAATTGTGACATGGGTTCAATTCAAAATGGATTTTATTTTATTGAATTTTGCTACACGAATACTCATATATTTCACCTATTTTATTTGAGCAATGATTATACTCTATGAAATTGAAACAGGCTATTAAAGAATGACACGTTTTGATCATTTTGTTGTGCTGCGATTCCTCGTCGCGCATACCTACGCCTCGTGTATCTACAGACGGACTTGTGCAGTAAGGCCGTGGTCTCAGCCGTTGCGCGCGGACGACGGCGCCGCGCAAGTGCGGCGCCTCATGCTCTATACGTCAACGTGTCGTCTTGAATTTAGGTACACGAATACTTATGTTTTAGCCGATTTTACTTGATAGATTATTAAACTCTATTTCTATAAATGAAGAACTAAGTATAAAGGACATCTGTAAGTGATTAAAGAAGTATCTCCGTGTATCCAGAAGTTAACAGTATTTTTGCATTTTGTTGTGCTGCGGTGGCTATTCACTTCAACAGTAACAACATTGTGCGTGTGCTCAAGCAAGCATCAAAATAAGTCCAAAGAAATGGAAACGTTGAAGCCCCCACCGAGTGGCAGATCTCATATTCTTAAGCCTTTAAGGGTTACGTTACCTTTGTACATAGAGACGTCCCAATTAAAAAGTATTCAACCAACACCTGGCTGGATAAAAAAGTTACAAGAAAAAAGTTAAAACGCGTAAAAAAATCTACTGCGATTCTTCCCGGCAAATTTCATAATCGGCAATGGAGCGTGCTGGTTAATCCATCGATTCAGCTTTTTATATTTTTATATTTTGTTTTCTCTTTTGTGTCAAATGTTCCCCGCGTCGATGGCTTCGTGAATTTCTGCGCTAATATTATGGAATACTATAAGTTAAGTATTATTCACGACTAGCTGTGCCCGCAACTTCGTTTGCGTGCGCGGTTCGAAAGCACATCACTCAAAAATTGCTGGATGGAATTTGATGCGTTCAAATGAATGATGGAATGTATTAACAGTTGTATAGCGGATGGGCTAACTTAAAATCTGGTATAAGTTACATCGCGATAAGTTACTTTGAGTATAAGAATACCTAATACTTTGCAAGTGTTACTTGCACACGAGCGAAGCCGCGGGCCAAAGCTAGTACACAATACGATTAAACTTACCTAAGACTTAGCTGCTAAGCAAAGACCAATTAATAATTGTGATGAAATTAATCCATATCGTTATAAATAAAATAAAGATAGGCATTCTTTATTCAAAAGGGTACCAGCGCCACAGATAAAACATTCGATTAGCAGCAGATACCGGGCATAGACAATTGCAATGGCGCGCGGTCGGCACGCGACGCGGTCGGAAAAAGTGCGCAAATTGAGTGCTCCAATTACGGTGTCCTCTTCAATACGATCTGAACACAGGCTGTTGTGAATTTAAAAAATCTCAGAATGAGTGGAATGGCCATGGAAATTTGACAAGTCTCAAAAAGTGCCTATAGTTTTCAGCAGTTCACTGCTTGTTTTGCATGCGTTTGTTATATTATCGGAATAGTATTTTATGTATATTGAACATCATCAGACTGACCAATTTTTGTTAACTCGTCGTTTCTATATTTCCTATAGTTTAGCTAGACCATCATGGGTCTACATCAGGTGTTCCAGTTTTCAAAATAATTTATACCCTATATGTTGCCCAGGCTTAGTAGCTATACAACAAAAAAGTTTCATTCAAATCCGTCTTGTGGATCCGGAGATTAGCGATACAAACAGACAAACAGACAGACTTTTTTGAAAATTCTTATTCTACTACTATTTCTACATCGCCCTAAAAATTTTTTTTGGAATTAAATGTACAGACACAACTTTTTCTACTGTTTTATTATATGTATTGATTGATGTATAGATTAGTCGTTTATAGACCTGCCATATTATTTTTCTGTAATATCTCTTACGTACAGACCTACAGACAACCCAGTTACAGTTTTATCATACGAATAGATTTGAACGTCCTATAAGTTCCTCTCTCGCCCTTCTCTGCCACAGCGCGCCGAGCGGAGCACGTGACCTAAAATGGCGGCGTTCGGAAATCGAATAAATCAAGCAGATTGGTGGCTAATCGGCGGCTTTGCGTTGCGAGCAAACATCCGGGCGCCGGGCGATCCAATCTTACTATTTTATGAACCATGTTCATAAAATCGTAGAATGTTCGAATTGGAGCTGACGGAAGATGTATATCAATGCTTGTGAAATCTACTGGGCAAATTCGGTTGGCTTTTGGTTGTAATACCTGTATTAATAGGGCCATAGAGTAATAAGTACACAAAATGTTAATTTTATCTCGGGATTTATAATTCTCCCCGGAACTTAAAACAATTTTCCTCAACTTAATAAACAAATTACCTAATCTGATTCGATTGTGCTTACATCGATAATTTCATTCGCATAAAAAGATAAAAGGGACGAC
This sequence comes from Plodia interpunctella, assembly GCF_027563975.2. Taxonomy (NCBI): domain Eukaryota; kingdom Metazoa; phylum Arthropoda; class Insecta; order Lepidoptera; family Pyralidae; genus Plodia; species Plodia interpunctella. The sequence continues at coordinate 6,162,794 of NC_071319.1, read as the reverse complement.
AAATTGAAAAGTCGAGTTCCGCATAATCGAATATTCGCGATTCGCTCGATAGCCACATCAAAGAATTTTTCAATCTAATTCGATAAATCGTTCGAAAATTACCAAATAAGCAGAATTGGCACCTCCCCGACGCTACATGGAAATGGCATTGTTCCATTATTTTACGGAGGATTTTTTTTGTTAGATTTAAAGGTGGAAATAAGAAATGCATCCTTACTAACGTGTTATTGGCTTGGCCGTTTTGCTACCGTCACGTAGATTTCTAGAAAGAATGCAGAGTATGTGAAGTTAGGTCTGGTAAAGTTAGGGCGCATATATGAAAAATCTTGGCTCTACATGAGATTTGACCACTTTTTCACTAAAGTGTAGACTTTGTGAAGCGAACTAGACTCGTCTTGGCAACATTTACATGAAAATGTTTTTGGTGGGATTGCTTTTACCGAACTACCGAAGTAGGGTCGTTTGATGCAAGTACCTACACTGACGGACATCCAATAAACAGTGTCTTTGATTGAACTTAGAAATAAGGATAAGATTATTTCTTTCCGAAAGGTTTGATTTGTGCTGAGTGTAGGTTGAATTGAATTTTGTAAATTTGAAAAGGAGACGACGCTCGCCCGACCGGCAGATTCAATTTGACGGTGTGTTGGTCTTGGAGGGGTAAGGGGGGCATAAAAGTGAATTTATTACGTTATTACCGCATGAATTTGTCAAGTCTTTGATCTGTTTCTTGTTTCTCGATGTGGCTGATTGCGTATAAAAAAAGTTTAAAAATTGCAGCCGGTTGAGGAAAATTTGAATAGATTTTCTACTCTATCAATTTGGTAATAACTTATTTAGTGGTTCTAAGAGCATTTCGACCGTTGCGGCCTTGCTGTCATTACAATCCGTCAATTTTCTTGAGGAAGGAATCATTTCCAAAATCAGTCATTCATAGAATTGAAATTATCACAGAACATATTAATTACAGTCGTAGCGGTTGAAACGCTCTGATAGCACTCCTTCCTTGTAAACTTAGAAAAACAAGGAATGGCAAGATTTCATTGCAGGTAGACAAGCTCGCCATTGTTTGTACAGATGACACTGGACCCCAGCAAGAGGCGCGATGAAAGGAGGCCTGCGCAGTGGTGGGCTGATGTACCTAGACTGAAAATTATGATGATGATAAGACAAGGTCGGTATAGTAAGAAAGAAAAATAATATATTTCGCTACCTTTGAAAGATTTGCATATCTTTGTAGGTTATAGTTATTTTCCTATAAGTATAATTTCGGTATATTGTATAGTAAGTGTATTGATAATTTGCTATTTTGAGAATAAACTATAAATATTCAATTCCATATGACAGAATCAGTTGGCAATCTTGACAACTGTGCTGTTAACATTGTTCATTAAAGAGCACAATAAAACTGCGAGCTCAAATCAATCGTTAAAAAAACCCAAATCCCTCTCGAACTCCAGCGGCGCAGAAGGAACACTTCCTCGCAAATGTTCCTCCCTCCGAGCCCTCACATGTTAAAGAATCCATAAATAATAGAGTTGACGTGTTCGGATTGTGTTACCCTCCGAAACTGGTTCGCTCCTTGTGCGCCTATTATTTTAATTCCAACTTTAATGATATACCAATTGATATAAGAGCGAATGTAGTGCTAAAGTTATTTTTACCACCAAAAAGTTATTAATTTTTACAAAAATATTTTTACCATTCTTTACAAGTCTCGGGAAAAACTAAAAGAAAGGACTTATTAAAATAATATAATTGAACTTACTCTTGAACGTTTTGCCTATCTCTGGGCCAAATTTCATAAAAATCGGGACAGTTTTTGACTTTATTCATTACAAACAAAAAAACAAAAATATATTTTTTTTCTTTTTATAATACTAGTATAGAGTATGGAATATATCGATGTGTGTAAATGGAAGTGTCAATTCACTAGTCTATTACTAGTCTACCTGTTGTGTTCTTTTTTAGTTTTCGCTATTACTTAAAAGTGACAAAAATATGGTGGTGGCGCTAGTTGCGGGTAGTACACAATCAGTTTAGTCTTAAAACTAAAAGCATTGTAAAGGCGGCCCGTTCCTGGAGCCAGAGGGAACACTTCGATGTGATCACTCTCTGTGTACGATGCACGTAATGCGGCTATTGTCCAGAATCTATTATTCATTTCGCTAATACGTCTGACGTTACGGGGCCCGGCTGAAGTGGCCAAACTTACATTGTGGGGTTTCGCGATGATACTGTTATGGATTTTTGGACAAGATGTTGACAAGTTTGACAGATATCGACATTTATTTTTGTGGTTAAAGCGTGGAATTAGTAGGTACATTGTACGAAGTACTTACTAAATCCATGGGTTAAAGTAATCTTTCTTCTCTCCGATTGTGTTTGTAGCACTAGAGTAGACTACTGGTAGTTGTTTCGATATTCATAGCTCCAAGACCACACCGTCGATCGACTCCTTGATCAGCTCTGTTCTGGTCCACGGGGGCCGACAATGCCAACATACTCTCAACATTTCAATTTACTAGTAAGATTTGATCACAGACTACGAGTATGAATTTAGCTAACTAATAGCTAACTATTTCCTGACACTCCAAGCAGTTGGGAACGCAGAATTTCACGATTTAAAATCTTTCCTGTCCGGTGTACTTTTAAATGGAAATTAGTTCAGCGCTTGAAGCGTTGTAACATCCAAAGTTTTGCAATTTTAATATTAACAACACATGAAACACTCGTAAAAGAACCCTGGACTTAGATGATGATCGGTTTCAAAATGCAATAGCTATTGAGAATGGAGTGGAGTGGAGTGGGCGCGTGGTGACGCCTGCTGGTTGTCGAGGGTTAATTAACTCTCTGAGGTTTGTTATTGCCTTTTTGGCGGGAGACTGCGGTTGATTTTGTTGTGGTTAACCCTAACTGCAATTTAAGAGCTTTGGTGTCTTTATATAATTCTTTGTGTAAGTAGCAATATCCCAATATAACAAGCCAATACAATTACGTCTCTTGAATCTTTTTTCTTGATTTAGTTTCACGATTTGGAGTGTAAGGAATACTGAAGATGGTTTCGTTTTTTGGAAAAAAGTTATTATATATTATCTGATTGTAATTTAGTTAATTATGTCGAAAGTACATGCTTACTAGTATCGCTGGGAGTAGTACTGGCGCTATTCCAGATTATATTCCTGCTTGTAACAAACGTCATCATAATTAGTTCAGTAAATTTTATGTGATTTGGTAACAAACACGCATCCATACTTACATATTATAAAGCAAAGTCCTCTGCCTGTCTGTCTGTTCGCGATAAACTCAAAAACGACTGCACGTTCATGCGATTTTCACCGAGAGATAGTGTGTTTCCTGAGGAATGTTTAGGTGTATAATTTATTATGTTTTTATCCGAGCGAAGCCGGGACGGGCCGCTAGTTAGATATAAGTTGGGAGCTACTTTCTTTTAAGGAACCTGGTCAGATAATTGAGAGGATCGTATCGTTACACAAGTACTTAGTGCCTGAACAAATGATGAAACGAATTCGACTTTAGGCTCCGTTGAATATTCTTGGAAATGATCAGATGAATGATTCTGGTCATTAAAATGTTGTTTCTTATGTGGTTATAGAAGAGTTTGATAATCATCGTATGAACTGTAATCAAAATATATTGATGCCAAGTAGACTGATCGGGAAAATCCGGAGGTATTTAATTCATTACAATACGTACTATTTTGTTTAAATGAATTTAAATATAGTGTGTAAATTATTATTATACGACCAGTACTTTTTAATGACAAACAAAATAATAATCAACTGTTTATTAAGTTTAATTTATTAATTTATGAATATCAAGATGTTTACAATCATTCCACATCGTGTTACATTTTTCTCGATACCGGGGCAGGCATTCGAAATTCGCAGAGCTCTTGACTGTATACCTACTGTAGGTATATGTTGCGGTATACTTGTGTTCGCGGGAGACGCCGAGTGAGAGTGGAGACTGCTCTTGTAATATAGATTGCTGAAGGGATATTCTGCAACCGAAGTGAGGGCTGAGGAAACTATAGTAAGGTTCGTAGGTAACTATCGGCGACTAATCTCAGATTGTCAAATTCTAGATTTCTAATTTCTAATTCTAGATACTGGATTATGAGAACACCGCAATAGGAATCAATTTAGGAAATTCCTTAGTAATTTCATCTGAAGTAGAAGTAGTTGATAGTAGACAAGTAGATAATTTTTCGCATTTGATGAATTTTCAAAATTCAGACTAACTGATAGTTGACCAGCGGTCACATCACTAACCACTCATGCTCGTAACCATTATATTAAGCTAAGATTTTGTAGGTGATCCGTGACGAAATGGTCAACGAAGAAATTTCTCGAAGAACTGCTATGAGGAAGGGCATAAAATTCCTCTAAAATTACAACAGAAATAAAATCAGTAATATCGTAACAGAATATCTCAGTAACACGCAGCAGCCGCGAGGGGCGCGGCGTGCGGGCCGAAGATAAGCGGCTTAACTCCGCACCCAGCTGAAACGGCAATATCCTGCTCTCGCTCAAGAGAAAGAGAGACAGCAACACATTGCTATATACAGCTGCTAACATTGCTGCGTACGCTCGGACTGTTATTTTCCTTAAAAAAAGTTATATGTTGTCTTGAATTACATTGGAATTTGTGTTTTGTGGTGATGAGAATATGGTTGAAATTTCGATGACACTTCTGGGTAGGTTATCAAAATAGGGTTGGTACGTTAAAATAAAAATACATTTTCCAGAGAATATCCACGGCACAAGTAAAGTTTGCGCTCGTTGAGGTATAGTTATGGCGGTACGGGGCGCAATCTACCCGAAGTCTAAACAGCTAATTTTAAAAGAACGCACAGTTTATGGAGACAAATTAGAAGTTTTATAAGTTGTTGTTTATGAGCCCGAGTTTCCTAGTTTGTGGTAGTTTAAAGAATGAAATTCAGATGATGATGATTATTATTAAATATGAGTATTCTTAATTGTTGTTATGTTATGTAGGGTTAAATGGTTCAATGAGTCATTCATCGATAAATATCGAAAAAATAACGAAAGTAATATTATATTGATTCTGAAAGGAAAAGATTTGAACGAGTTTGTACCTACCCATTGATTTATCATTTCATGAAACTGGTAGATATTAATCTACCTAGACCGAAGAAATGTTAGTCCAGTCGTCTTATCGTATGTTTCAGGGCCCGGTTGCCCTTACATGTTCGTCTCAGGGTTTCCAACCTTTACATACAAGGCTCACTTGGTTCTATATTGATTTCAAGAGCTGAATGTTGACAACCTTTAGCGCTATGAGTAAACAGGCTCTCTATTTAATTAAAAACATGAAATATTTCATGCTTTTAGTAGGTATTGACGACCTAAACTAGATTCTCAATCTCTTCAAATTCTAGAAATGTAATGTAAATAACCTGAGATCTGTAATCGATTTCAAAAATATCTAAGACTGAAACATGAGGACACCGTAAACTTGGAAATTCCCTAGTTCTCTTCAAAAACTTTATACTTATTTGATCTTGTTCAGTTTAGGAACCCACAGCCACGTGGGCACTGGTAGCAGATAGATGAATTTTAAAGCTTACGAAATGGTCGAATTTTAGAAAAAATATAAATTTAGAAGTGACGAAACGGGTAAAATTTGGCAATAGTTGGTTTTCGGTGTTTTTCAGATAAAAGTAGAAACTCTCACAAGTCTTTTTATTAGTGATCCAAAAGTCTGTTGTCTGTTGTATCTATAAGCAATTCTTTCTGCAACACTATAACCCCGTTACATGACAAAACGTGCAATTTACACTTAGGTACTTATTATTTACAATAACACCACAAAGGAACACGCAAATAAGTGCTTAATATCTGCAGTGAAGTTCTAATATGTTCAATGCCAAAGTATTTGTGTGTACATAGACTAAGCTGTCGATTTGTGATAATTTAAGAGTAACAAAGTGACCAATATAAATGTGGCTGACCTGACTAATTATTGATGTATTCGGTATTTTAACGCTTACAGCCCGCCTCCATTGCTCTATCGCCCGCGTGGTTTTGACGTCCGTCGACTGACAACGCAGAAGTTACCTACATGGATATTCGACATCGACGCAAAATCCTATGTAACACAACGCATGTCTTACGGAAAGTCATCTTTTGGCTAAAAGCCATAAAATTAAAAAGTAAAGTGACGTATCGGAGCCCTGGAGCCTCGCTCTTACTTATATAAAAGCCCGCGCCGTTGTTGAGGTCCCCGGAGATAACACGCCCTCCGACTTCCTTGAAAGGGAACTCCTCTCTGCTTAGGTACATCACATAGTTGGGTTCGAATATACGCATAAAACTTGTGAAGATGTATTTATTTTCACATATGATTTATTTCAGAGTTCTGAATTTGAGCAGTTTTGTTCCCTCCGGAGAGTCAGTACTTTTAGGCATTTTCATTTTCATATGTATAGCTTTTGACCGCAGCTTCGCCCGCCTGCAGCTTTACTGAATTTCCAAAAATCCTTTCTTAGGGGATGTTTCCTATTTCCAACATTATGAGATTTCGAGATGAGTGAGTGTTTTTTGCTTTGTGTGTTGTTTTGTTTGCGTTTTGTGTTGAGCGTCTTATTTGTATAGACGGAATGAAAGGTATTTATGGGTTTTACATAAATATCTAACATATGATGCCATATATATATACAATCCAACGAATAATTGACATATATTATTTGGTTTTTCCTTGTGATAGTTTGATACAAAGTATACGTAAAAACTACGCAAGAATATTTACATTGATTCGCGTCTGGGTTCGCCGATAGTGTGCAGCAGCCTCTAAACATTGTCACGTGCATTGTCTGTCTGGTGTTCCCGTTCGATATTAAGTTTGTCATTGTCACAGCAGCTATCGTGTATCGATGTCACGACACCAGCGGCGTTGTGGGTCGTCCTGGCGGGCTTCAGTCGACGAACTATCAGATTACACCGCAGTACTTGCGTTGTATTGCTTACTTTGATAGTTTTCTAATAGATCTTTAATGTAGTCGTTTTATAAGCTGTTGTAAAGTTAGATATGTGACAACATAATATATCGAAGGGAGGACTGAAGAAGGTGCCGTAAACAGTAGTTATAAAGCGACCACGATGGCGCAGTGGTAAAGTTGCCTCTGAACCTAGAGGTCCCGGGTTCGATCCCAGGTCGGGTCATGATGGAAAATGACCTAATATATTTATTTATATAAAGGACAAGTAATAAATAATAATATTTATTACAATAAAGAAATCATTAGAAAACGAAAATTTAAACTTTTACAAGTTTTCGGCCAAGCCAGGTATGGCTGGAGACCGTGGAAAGAACGTAAAACGGCAAACCGGCTGCCCGCTGGAGTGACGACAACTCCAAGATTGGAGACCGTGATGAAGAAGAAGCGAACAAGAATATGAAGCTTGGCGTGTAAAGGAGGAGGCTATGGCTATGTCCTGCAGTGGAAATCAGGTGCAGAAGAAGATATATTCTTAATGGCATATTTGTAAAATTTACCGACAATGTAGCTACTAGGTAACATATACTCATTTTCCTTTTGGATCAACCTAGTGTGCACAACTGGGTATATTTTTACCAAATCATTAACATAGGTTTATACCTGTGTGAAAGAATTTATATATATAGATAGATTTTCGAATATAATAATATTGCATGTGGATTCGCTCGTGGTTACTAAGCATATAGTATCGATAGAGAGTGCTGTATCTTGTCCAGTGAATATTGATTACATCATTCTTACGAATTCTGCTATCGGCTCTACTTTTATGCAACTCGATGGAAAAAAGTATGTAGTTATTTTAAAATTTTGTTTTTAGGCAGACATCAAACGCTGAAAACACTCAGCTGCTGGTGGCATTGATAGAAAGTTGTTTTTATTCACATTGTTTGTTAACTACCTATTTGTTTAAGAATATTTTTGTACAGTATGTTAGTACCTATGCCTAATGCGCTCTGACAATTCAGTTTACTGTTTCAGTTCACATTTGCTTGTATATGTACAAGTTTTCGGTGAATAAGCATATATTTTGTTGATGTCTGACGATGAGATTACATTTTCAGACTCATTGTGGTTCCTATTAGTTTATACGTTTATTAAATAAAACACAGCAGATTTTGTATTTTATATGCATATATTCGGATTCAATATTTGAATAGCTATCAGTTAATAATTAATACAACTTAACTTAAAAAAAATACACTGACTCTTTTACGAATGCGGTACAATAATGTACTTATCCTTAATCCTAATAACTTAGCTATGTCCAAGCTTAAAATTTACTATAAATTACAAATTTCATTACAATTAAATACTACGATTTGAAAAATAAAATATAAATTAACTAATAATCTCTATAGGTTTTGTTCTTGCTTTTTCACTTCTGCATACATTTCCTCAGAAAATGTCACGTTGTGACCCGAGGCTTAGCTTTAATGCCGGAGCAAATTTGGAACAACAATTTAGAAGAATTTGAATTTTAAATTAACGACAGACCAAATTGCTGCAACCAATCAAACGGCAGCTCTCAAATGCGCCGTCGCTCATTGGTTAAAATCATCCACCATTATTTGCTACTAGCCTTGAAACTATGAACATTAGTGGACTAAACTAATTTTGAACTTCGCGAGACGCGTCATCACAAATTTTCCACTGGTAATAAATTCTTACTGCATCTTAAAAACTATATAATGTTCATTAATTCACATATACAGCCGGAGACACACATTTACAAATTTCGTTTTAAAAATAAAATTCTTAAACACATAATTATATACAATAGAACTATATGCCTCGATGGCAGTAAATTAACATAGCCTAAGATTATAAGTGATATGACTCGGGTGTTTTTACATAGGAATCGGGAGAATGTATATGAAAACAAATCTCTATAAATTCTTAAGAAAACGCAGAGGTTTTCGTTAAGATGGCGTAGTTCGATGCATTGTTACATAGGCCTTAGAACTTAACCGACTTCGATGATATTGTCATGGAGTTAAACACAAGATTTAGTTAGGAACAAATTCATGACACTCACGCCAGATTGCAAAAACAAATTTCAAATTAATGACACATTAAGTTTCTTGTAGTCACCATTACTAGATGAATGACAAAGTGAAAAGCATGAAAATTATAATGGCGGCAATTTTAAAATAGGCTTTTGCAATCAATATTTATTAGTCATGGTTTTTGGAAAGGTAAAATTCTTAGCAAGACTTAATGGTATATTTAGTTTATGTAATGGTGTTTCAAATAAAATTAATATTGTTTGTTTCGAGAATATCAGTAAGTAATTGCTAAATATCACATTTGGGTACTTACATGTTACAGTGCTGTTAAATATAATATTAAATCTTGCCAAAAAAATATTTCACATCTGTAAATAAAACTAAGTTTACTGAACCGTATCCAATTTACAATTAATTTGATTGCTTGTATATATTGCCATAGATGTTTTAAAATGTACAATAGTTCCTGATATGTAAGTAATTTCAACACATTTTCTTAAATTTTCAACTCTCCAACACCACTTTTCAACAAGAAGTGACGTTACGAACAAAAGCGATTTCAAAGCTTTGAAAATAACAGAATATGTGTAGTTCAAAGTAGATAATGTAGTGCAAAACAATCAAAGTATTTGTAAATAGGACGTAAAATATAATAAAGTACTTATGTACAATCTACAGAAAGACTAGAATCACTAAACCATGTTAATCCCGTACTTTTCGGGCGCGAAGTAACTGTTGGTTGTGTTTGAAAAGTTCGTTATTTGCGAAGCCTGCAGCATGCTTAGATGAGGGGAGTTTTGCGACTGGTTCTCAGGGGACTCAGGGCCCGAGGAGAGGATGTTGTGGTGGGAGGCCCACGCGGCCGGAGGCGAGGGGTTCCCAAATGAAACCTGGTTGTAGAGCTGGTTGCCGTTGGTGGTCAGGTTATGACCATGGTGACCGCCGTGTGACTGGTTCACTGACGATCCGTTGAAGTATTCCATCTGGAAAAGGAGGATCAGTATTCATTATTGTGGATATTGACTAGTGAAGTTGTCTAGATCAAGCTTTTGGAAGAGGTGTCGTGTTGCTGCTCGGTATATAATCGCTAAAAGGTTGACGTTATGAAAACGAGGTTAATAATATTTTATTAGTCTGAATTAAAATCTTCATTCTACGTTTTTGCTGTAATGTTTTGAATAAAAGTTATGTACTATTTTTGAATAGATATCCACAGCAACGGACGTAAATGTAATACTTTGTCCCCGGGCATCGGTCGGCCAAAGTTAAAACGTCTTTTGTTAGGTACTGTATCCGTGTAAATGGATTCTTGATTTCCCGGACAATAAATTTAGAAATTATATAAAAGAAGTACTTTGTAAAAAGGCATATTACAAGTCTGAAGATTATGTGAACGACAATAATGTTTGGCCCAAGCATGGTGCAATTATTTTATTTTTTATTTATCATAACATATGTAATTGATTTATGACATTATTACGTACGTTTTGTACATTTAGCTTTTTATTTATATTTTTTTGTGTGACAATTTTCAATAATTTTATTGGAAATACAACTATTTTATTTATTCATTCAAATGTTGAAATTTTTAATAACGATGTAAATTCGTCCTAATTTTTAATATATCTATAAGACTTATATTTGTTAATTGACGTCCTTGGAGAAAAGACTGAGGTGTAGTTTGTTGCGCCGCTTCTTCTTCACCTGCGCTTTGAAAGCCGGCAGTAGATTAAGTTTAAGTAATTTTTTGACGTCAATAAGTGATGTATATCATCCTAAATTGAATAAAGAATTTTGAAATTGATACACAAAATATCTTACCTGACTTGGATAATACGGCGAATTGTACGCACTCTGCGCGTACCCCTGATGATGATGCGAAGTCGAGTAGCTCCGTATGTAGTCGGAGCTGCCCGGCCAGTGGAAGCTGTTGTAGCTGTCCGGGTGATACACGTTCCCGGGGCCGTTCAGGCTCTGCGGGGTGATGGGGGGCGAGGGAGTCGTCATGATCGACGAATTTGACCCTAACGGCGTCAGGTTCCCCGTTAACCGCGAACTATACTGGTCCTTCACCAAACCGCTCCCGAAAGACTTCTCCGTATAATCTAATTTATTTGAATAGTCCAGCCTTTTCGGACTGTTATATAACTCTTGCTTAGGAGTAACTCCGTAACCGTGAACGTTGACTTCGGAAGGGCTTGATTCTTTGCCGAGTCTTAATGCGTCATTGGAGTTATAATGGTGGGAGACTAAGCTATTCTTGTTCAAAGGAGACGTGTCGTAGTTAGACGGCGCCGATTCCTTTTTGCATATGACGTTGATTGGAGGACTGACTGACGTCGTTGGCGTTATAGGAAGGTTGGGTGATGAGGTCGTTATACTAGAAGTGTTAGCGTTAGACGCTGAGCTTGTGATGGCTTTAGACGTGGTGATTTTGGACGAGGAGGAGCTGGTGTTGCTCGAGCCTTTCAAATTGCTGCTCGAAGATAAAGATGTTTTGGAAGTGCTCGAGGATTTTGATGATATTTGCGTATTGGTTTGCTGTTGGAGCTGCTGCCTGCATTTCGCTCTTCGGTTTTTGAACCACACCTGTTAGAAGAGAAATTATTACTTAGATGATAGAGTTTGATATCGAAATATAAATGTACGAAATTAGTAAGCACATGACCGGTGAAGTAAGTACTGGATTAGGTCTTTGTCCATTCAATAACATAATTAATTTGCAAAAATGTACCTTAGTTACATTGGTTGTTTGTTAAACTGTATGAAACCGAAACTGAGCTTTTAGAGATTTAAGTCTTTGCGTCAAACAATAGTTATTTATAAGTATATATCTATACATAATATGTACATTTTCACCAATACACAAATTAGTTTATTCACCAACAGTTTTGGTCATTCCGCTAGCTAGAAGAAGCTGTTAAGAGGACAACCTACCAAGTGAGATTAAGAAATACTTAAATGTCTAGGCACGCTTATTTATTATATATTTCCTGATTTTCCTGAAGTCTACTTAGTAAAGTAGCTACAAAGTATGGTTTACAGGTTCTACCACCAACCACACGTGATCACTTCCGTAAATTACTCGTAATTACGCAGTAACGTTCACTGCCCTCGCACGCGCTAGCCCTCGCGCACAATGTGTGCGGATCAATTACTAGGCGCGTTTCCACGGGTTTGTTTTACGGATTATCTCAGATTTATTGGCACTGACGCGATTGAGCCAGTTGTTGCTGTAGTAATGCTATTTTAATAACTGAAAATGGTTGTAGAAAACTTGAGTACCTAGTACATTTTCCACCACAAGATATTCCTGATGAGTAAGTATACGTTGAAAGTGCCTACAACAATAAACATTACCAAAGCTATTATTATTAATAAAATCACTTTATAATTCCCTATTATAATCAAGAAGACAATCAAAGTATACCTATGCTCCACCCCTGCTAATGTTTGCAACAATTACAACATGTGCGTTATATTTCACCTCTTTACGCATATTCGAACGCAAATACATCGTGTAGCACATCTGGCGCTCTCATTCACTCGTTCATTCATTCGCCGCAAATGGTAGGGCCCGCTAATCCGAGGTGAGATTGTGTCGGCACGCCTTAACTTTGTTACAGTCATTAGTTGACGTGCTTTTTCGCAAGGATTTTTTTGTAGGCTAAAAATCTAAGTAGTTAGGTGTGTAATATTTCAACACAAATTTTATATTTAAAGATTATGACACTACGGTAACGTAAGGTTCATACAAATATATTCGTCTATACCTTTATTCCCTCTTCTTTTCCTTTCACGTCGAAGTCAAACTGCCTAAAATATAAGAAATCGATATGGTTTCTCTTCCAATTTTCGAAGTAGACATATTTAGCTTAAGATAATAGGTATAGGTAGGTACTTCCTGATGACTGTTACATTATACTGTTACTTAAAACCAGTTCATTACAATTAATATCATGTAAACGAGAAATACTTAAGCATATTCTTGGCAGCCCTACAATGTCTCATTCAGATCAAATTAATGATCATACAGAAGCTGTTTCTATAAATATCACTTGTACCATTACATTTCAATCACTTTCCAAGCAAAAACTCAGGGGTCTCGTTGTACTGGCGAAGGCGATGTTAACGAGATTGTCAATTAGCGGATGATTCGTGACGACCAGCCAATGAAGAGCCGTGGACAGTTCACGTGTGATTGATATGGGAACCGTAACGTGGGAATAGCTAATGTAATTGATTGACGATTTTGTCTTGAATGGATTGAATTTGATACATAGATAGGTTTAATTTATTTTTATTTATTAAATTGTTGCTTTTGTCAAATTTAGCTAACTATACATACTCGATGTTTCCAGTGAAAATAGTGTAAATACGAGGAATTGATATATCATTATTTGTTTTTCTTTCCTTCTGTATATCTGAGGGCACGGCAGTGACCCCGCAAGTCAAGCAAAAAAAAAATCGGCACGGCCGTACCACCTTTTTCTCGAAGCAATTCAGGCCAATTTCGAACCTCAATAACTTCGTTGTGGATAAAACAGGAAGCCTGCATTTTCAGTAACTAAGCAGGTAATTGTATAAACACTGTAAATTTCAAATTCCATTCAATTTGAACCAGTAATTTAAGAATTGTAACTTGTTAAAGTTTCTTGATTTTGTCACTCACTCACTCATTGAATTACCGATCATCAAAAGTCTAAGGCACTTCTGCAGACATAGAAGCTTCAAATTTAGAATACAATTAGTGTTTAGTGTCTAAATCAAGTGAAAATCTAAATATTTTGGAATTTAGGTCCAGTTTTCTAGATACACCAACTGCTAATTTATAACTTTGTAATCCCATATAAATATAGAAAATTACAAATTTACATTTGCAGTTAATGCATCATTGTACCTGTATAATGGAAAGGGTATGCTCAGCCCATGAAATTTAACAATATTCCTATAGGAAAATATGTTGAAATATGAAAAAAAACTACTTTCCTTACAAATTCGACTTATGACTACAAAAAGAAGTGAGATGCCATCAAAAACATTCTGCAAAAAACAAGTCTCGCAGTTCAGTTTTTCCACCATACCAAAGTTGTGAGATCCATGTACTCGTAATACAAAGTCGATTAATTTATTTAGTCCCTACTTAAGGGACCTTCTGTCTTAAGTTATTACGTAAGTTATTATTAGAAGAATATTAAAAATCTTTTAGGTTTTAAATAAATAGATTGACTTGGCCTTGGTCACATGATTAGATTGCTTAGTATGTATCACACCATACGTGTTGAGTTATCCTAGTGGAAACGGAAAACCTTGTTTTTACAACATCCTTCTCAATAATTTATTCTACTTTCTTTCAATTCGTCTGCTATTTGTGTACACAAAAAAATCAAAACTTTCTAAAAGAAGTACGAATTATAAATTCAAAATTGGAATGTAATTCGATTGGGCGGGTTAATGCTCAACCCGTGTTGGTATAAATTGGTCGTTTAAATGAATTAGAAGTCAGTCAACCATCGGCTGCCACCGGTGATGGATCGCTAAGCTCCTACGATCCTATATTTACTTTGTTTTGGGTGGTTTTCCATTACAGAGGATTACTTTTTCAACGGCATGTCTTGAGTTCATTTTATCTCGGATCAAAATGTCGCTTGATAGAGCTAATGGGTTTTTAATTATTTATGTAAATTATGGCACTTTACAACTCTTTTTATCCTTCATCAAGTGTCATCGGCGGTGTCTCTGACTTCTTGTGCCTGTGTCTACAAACGAAAATTAATTCGAAATCGCCAGTTAAACCTTTTTTTAATATTTATTACAAGATAACTGGCAGGCGAATGTCCTAGCAGTATCTATCAGGATTCTTGAATTCAGCAGTGCATCAGGAGCCTCAACACGGTTTCTCTTCAGTGTCGAGTATGTTATGTACACAAAAAAAAGGAGGAGCCTATTGGATCTCTCAATATAACAAGAAAGCGCAACAAACCTGTACTCTGGACTCGGGCAGGTTGATCTTGAGCGCGACCTCCTCGCGCATGAAGATGTCGGGGTAGCGCGTCTTCCCGAACAGCGCCTCCAGCACGTCTAGCTGCGCGCGCGTGAACGTCGTGCGCTCTCGCCGCTGCTTACGGGGATTCACACCTATGAAAATAATTGGGAATTTTAAAACAGTTGTTGCTTCCGGCTTTATCGAGTGCGTAACTGGTGCCAGATTTAATTCAAGTCTTATCATCATCTGAGAGTTTGTGTGATTGGTTTTTAGTAATTTTGAAATACACACACATGAAATAGTTAGACCGCGACTCGTATTTAGTCCACTTATGTGACATCAATAGATTCTCATCCGAACATTACGTTTGGTAACCGCTGCATTATAATCTCCAGCAATATTATTTCAAAAGGCCAATAAACACTTATCAATCGAATTTACGATCACAGTTGAAAAGATGGTGAATTTTAATCGACTGAGCAGAAATATCCATTCATTAAGTACCTAGTAAATTAAAGTAAAGAAATGAATTAATTCAGCCGAACTTTGGTCAGACTAATTAGGTACCCTGAACTTCTTTTGTGTTTATTTACCAATGGCAGTTCATTTGCCTGTCAAACGAATATCAACAGTAAAATTTGTTTATTTTAGCAACAAATACATTACGCAAATAAGCATAAATAATACCTTTGTGCGTTATTCATTTGCATTGTATCAGGAATTTGAAATATTTTGAACTTTCCACAACCAATTTTAACAACCAGGGCCAACAAAAATATGAAACCCTCGGCATCACACGGAGCACAATGTATTAACGCCATCAACATTTTTAACCTTATCTGTGGAGACCGGTCCAAAGTATCCAACATAACGGCTCTCTGGCGTATTATCAAATTTTACCATTTGTGTTACAACCAAGTTATGTTAATGAGCCAGCTTCTGTGTTACGGACAGGTAATTAAATAGCCGAGTTATTTACGATTATTGATATTTCAACACGTTCAGTTTAACAATTTATACTTATTCAAAGTCTATCTGTTAAGTAATCGATGCTATTAAACTTCTTCTAGGTATCATCTATGTGTAATATAGTGATACTACCTATACTGATTCGTTGCGTTCAAAACACTAAATTTAACTAATGTAAAAAGTTGTAAATTTATATACTCCCTGGAATTGTAAAGACGTATACCCTATAATCTACTTATGAGTGTAAATTAAGGTTAGCGTAGACTCTTGAAAAATTAAACATCATAATGCATAATTTATTTAAAGGCAAGTTTTGTTTCTTTTCGAATTTGAACAATATTCTGTTAATATGACAGAGGTGCGTGAAATTAGTTAGGCTTCTGTCCAGCATAGTAACAAAAGTATATAATCCTCATGAGCGATAATATTTTCAGTGCATCGGCCAATTTGGTTAAAACGTATTTCAAAAAAATTTAAACTTTACATTTCATTATGAATTTTGAGAGCATTTCATATGTGCGTATTGTGCGTGCACGTTGTGTTCGCTCCAAGAGGGCTGGCAATTTTTTTTATAAATGTGTTTAGTAAAAGCGTGAAAGTTGCTCTGCCTTAGGGAACCAAATAAATAAAAAAATATAAAAAAATAACTGATGCAAAAGTGTGGATTTTTAACATATTTTTTTCAAATTAGAAGTAAGTACTCAATCAAAACCAGCAAAAGTATGAAAATGAAGTTTTAATGTACTAATTTCCGCTTGTAAATCATACCCAAAATTAATGGAATTCCATACACGATCTAATTCATCAAGACACTTTCTATGCTCGTCTCTGGAATTCATCTCCTCATAACTCAAGTTTTAACACAACGACAGACAGACGAACAAGCATTCCTCGAAAGCGTGACCCACTCACTGGACTTGTAATCCCTATAGAAATTAAAAATCATTAACTAGGAGTCATTACTCAAGTAGAATTATACGGTTGTGTTGACGACTTTATTATGGATGGTATAAGACAGAAAATTCCCTGATAAATGACAGTTAAGACAGTTGTATTAGGTAGATTGTTCAATGAGTGTAAGTCAGACTGCGTGGCTAGAAACCTTTTGTTTGACAAGTGAGCATCGCTTATTATTTCAGTTTCGGAATGTTTTTGTTTTTGTTGTGGGATTACACGGCCATTTAGTTTTATATTTGGTTTGAACATGTTTGTTTGGTTAGTCCAAGACATACTTATAACACTAGTTGTTCGCCGTGAATTTAGACCTCGCGATCACAATTTGATGAGCTTTTACAAAATTGTGAATGTTACCTATAGCGACTTAACCGATTTTGATGCCCCACGAACTTAAAAATTCTATTGACAGATCCTACATGCCTTTTAAATTTCATCAAAATCAGACCAACGGTCCGAAAGTTTTCGCGTTATAAACTTACATACATACAAAACATGTATTTTTGACCCAAGTTGACTTGTAAAGCTCGCTCGCTTCGCTCGCTCGGTCAATTATATCATCTAAGCGTCTTTTACAAAAGATGGCGACTTATCAGTTTTATTTGGCACAGAATATGAAATAGCAAACTCCATGGCGACTATGATCCCTTCAGAACACGAAACTATTTTTTTTATTTCTCACTCTCGATTACGGATTAAAAAATAAAATAATACAATATCTATTTGGAACTAGCCCAGACAGAGATCGACCCCATTCAAAATACTATTCCAAACAAACGTTTCATACGAAAACTGTCACATTGCCTATCCATAGAAAAGTGAAAATAAATAGACGGACATCTGTCTCTTTCCCATTATCGGTGACAGACGCGAGGTAGACAGGGATGGATAGATTTCAATTGTCGTCATTGACAATGGGGTTTGAGTTAATCCTCATGACATGGCCTTTCTTTTTTCAGCGCGGGCTCGCTCGATTTTATCTACTTCTGATTTCTGATAGCTACTGCGTAATGCTTGTTTATGCTCACGCTTGTCTATGACTACTAATGGTATATTCGTGTACAGATCTCGTTGCAGCGTATCGATAATTTTGAAAGGTGGTTTAGATTGGTCCGATATTGGTCTCCTCGGTTGTTCGCTTGGTTGGCTTTTTGTGTCCGATTAGTCGGTTTGGAAATGTGACAATTGTTGAACTTAGAACATTAAGTTTTGGATAAAAATTAATAAGAATGTAATTGAGTTTATTCAAGTTTGCCCGACAAAATTTCAGGCAGTGTAAGGAGTTTTCTGGTCGAGTCAATATACTGTTAAGTTTTTGGAGTTTATAGGTATTGGAAACTGATCTCGATTTTTTTCCTTAACCATTGAGCATCGGAATCCAGGGTCCACTAGGAAGAAACAATGATATTGTTGACAAATGAAGTAGTTGCTTTAATTAAGCATCAAGATAAAGATACACCTACTACTATTTGTACAATTACAACGAGTGACCCATTAATAGAATAATTGATTTAATTAATTAACAATTAACTTGTTTACAAAATTCCACTTGATTAGACTAACCTGATCAAACTACAGCTATCTAGTAAATAAAGGTGAACAAATAAATTAGCGATGCTACGTTACGTACAGAATTGTCGGCACGCACCACAGTCGCAAACATGCGGCGTGGCGTGGGCTTATTATTTTCCCGTTTTTCACGCTCTTTGACCCGGGGCGTCCCTACAAACATCTCTTTTAATGACCTGTAAAATACTTTAGGGGATAGATACACAGCTGCGGGCGTGCTATATAAAATAAGGAATAATAAACTCTATGCTATCGCCATAGACAATGTTGTGGAACAATGGCGGAGAAAAACGCGGGAACGTCAACTGTCAATTTGACAGTTCCAAAGGGGCCATAATGGGCATTCGGATTTTAAACCGGATTGTTGTTTTAGAGTAGCGGTGTTATGAGGGTGATGCTGGAACTTTCAATTAGCTTGATTTAGAGTTTGTAATCGCGAGGCTGCAGATAACGCATCTGGTTAATGATCAGAGCAGTATTGCAATTACTTTAATTAGAATAGTTTATCTGTCTTTGTACGTGGAGATATGTTTGGTGAAATCCAATGAAAGTGAGATTTATTGATTTTGATAGGAAACACCAACTTTTATTTACTTTATAAACAATGCGGAATCAGTACGGAAATATAAGCATCTAGAAAATATAGCATTACTCAGACAGGATATACATAGAATATTGCGAGTATGGTCTTCGAGTAGAAAAATCAGTCAAATATTTTATTTGAGAAACGTACGTGTACTTACTAGATTCGAAACGATCTGCGAAAATTAGGATACAAAACTTCCCAATTCTCACGTCAGAATACAACACAATGCTGCAGTGTGTAAATAAGAGTAAATGGGTAGTAATAATTGTATACTATGTTTATTGCAACACATAGTTACAACAAGGGCTGCCAACTCATAAATCATGTTAGCACATAAATTGTTGCCAACCAGGGGTGCGACACGACAAGTTGTGACAGATTACCGTATAGGGAAACACACACCACCCCTAGCCTTTATTACAATAGCCATAAAGATCAAAATTTGCGGATAACAACTACAGTATGCAATGAGTTATTTTATTACCATGATAATGTCGACTGGGGTGCTAACCGAATCGAAGCTAAATTGAAATTTATCTAATAAATTATTGCCTATTTGCTAGAGTACGGGGGTTTGTGCATTAACAGATTTCGCGCGGTCTACTGCGTCGCACCGCCCACATCGAGGGATGATATTTGTTTTAAGAAATGTGATACTATTACTATTTCTCAATTACTTTCTAAATAGCCTTCTTAATTATTTTCTTAATGGCTTTTATAAACTTCGTTAATAGCAATGTAGCCAGTAGAGGATGAAATGTTAGCCCACATTTTGTCCGCCTACTTAGAAAATCCGCCTACGCTTTATTGCGAATTTAAATCGTTCTCATAGATAACTATTAAAATGTAGATAGCAAATAACGATTTTTCAGATAATTTTCTCAATAAAATAATTTTCCCTCAGACACTTTGATGTATTACAGCAAAGTCAAGCTATCCAATGAATCTCGATTTCCATCTTTTGTTTGCAAATGATGGAAATCGGGATTTACCAAGACTACGTAGGCAAAAGTACCTACCGACACAACCACAGACTAAACAATTGTGAAGTTCTGAAGACCTAATAGCACATTGCAAGTCAGTCCACAGCGCACCACATCCTAATTCCTCAGTCTGTCCCTGCAGATAAGCCTCCACAATCGCAGTGCCCGTAGCTGCGTCCGCAGATAGCGCGGCGCGTGGCGGCGCGTGATCTCGCTGATGACTTCATACTTTACCACTCCACTGGGGTCGTGTTGTCAAATTAGACTTTCACAGGCACTTTTTCACGTCAAATTATATATTATAGTATATTGAATGATATTTCGGAACGATCCCTGCTTTGAAGAAATGCCGAAAGAATTTCATTTAGCTGTGTTGGTAGGCACCAATAATACCAGAAGGGCTTACTATTATTCTTTCTTACATATTTATTTCGACAACTCGTAATGTACGATTTAGAAGCTTCTGTCTGTGTTCACTTCGATTAGTTCCGATGACAGTTCGGTTAGTCCAGTGGTCTAGATATAGTCTATTGGGGATAAACTTCCCAGTAATTTGACTGGTAAAACTACTCGGTAAATTTACAATGCTGGATGACTAGGTATTTGAATTTGCAATGAATTGCTAATTGTAATTCAGATTTAAAAATGCACCTGCTCTTCACAAATGGTTTTTCAGCTTATCATAAGATTCAAGCATACTTAGCAGTTCATATTAGACAGACAAATCATTCATTCATGGTTTGAACACAAATAGTAAAACCAGTTAAACAATCAGTCTACTTGTCCAAAGCCTATTTTCCCGATCGGTCTACTTATTAAATAACATCCCTATACCGAAACGCGTCAACAATTGCAACAAATGAAACAGAAACGTTATTGTTTTGTGTATCAATAGAAATCAATCAGAAGTTAACCCGTAAGTGGCGACACACGTCCGATGTGTTTCAAAAGTAAACACCGGCACGGCCGGCCCACAAACACTCGAGTGTCGATTGCCGTGGGAGACGCGTGCGCTGGCAAAACACCGCCACGGGTCTGTAATAGGTTATTCTTGTACACACTTG
Organism: Plodia interpunctella; assembly: GCF_027563975.2. Taxonomy (NCBI): domain Eukaryota; kingdom Metazoa; phylum Arthropoda; class Insecta; order Lepidoptera; family Pyralidae; genus Plodia; species Plodia interpunctella. The sequence continues at coordinate 6,141,632 of NC_071319.1, read as the reverse complement.
ATTCTGGAGACTCAATTTAGGCTTTTGAATACCCTACAAACGCGAAGCGGTGAAGTTGTACGAACACCCGCCTATAATACAATTTGAAGATAGCAAAGTTCGAACTTCTTAGATATTTGATTCGTAATCTGCTGCTTGCTTTCTTGCATGTTTGTGTTTATATTGTGTACTAAAATGTTTGTAAAAGTCAATTATTTACATTGCAAATAGTATTATTTTATTGAAAATGCAGTACAAACTAATTCAGTCTGCATATTTTACTTTTATTTATTTACTAGACGCTCGTCCGTTTTCGCTCGGGTAAAAACACAATAAATTATACACCTAAACCTTCCTCAGGTATCACACTATCTATTGGTGAAAACCGCATGAAAATCCATTCAGTATTTTTCGAGTTATCGCGATCACAGACAGACGCGGAAGAGGACTTTGATAAGATGTAAGGATATACACAACATACATAATCATAAAACTAATATTTTTTATTTGACCGAGCTATTTTTCTAATGAAAAATGTTGCAAGTTCTCTTTCAATTGATAATCAAAGACTGGACAATAAGAAGTTATATAATTTCATAAAACCAAATGGAGCAGCAAATATGAAGCAGCATTCACGCCACACGCCGCACATTATGGAAATCAGGTAAATTGCAAGTGAAATGTACATTTGTATTAGCAACACTTCTAAGTCACGTGACCAAAATAAACGTAACACTTCAACGAGCAAATACATAGGGTACTTTTTACCCCTGGCGCTTCACTAATTGAAAAGTCAACATTGTCTGTTTTAGTGTTTGTTTGTGTTTTTTGGTGAGTGCACGCCCTCGCGCCCTCTTCCCTCAGGGCGAGCCTGGAGGTGCAGGGATAGTGTTATGTTTGAGAATTTCCATTCGGAACTCTAATGGCTTTTTGAGGATGAGAAAGTGCCAGATTATCGGGGTGTTAATGCGTCTTTGATTGTTGAAGTACATTTTGTAAAATCTATGTTTAGTGTTCAATGGCGTTTGCTTTGAGCTTGTTAATAAATCAAACATACTTCGAGAATACGAGTATTATGCCATAGTAGTATTGTAAGACAGTAATATGTAGTAAGCATAGTAACTAAGTTTACTTGGAGAGCTGTCGCGAATAAGCGGCCGGGAAGAAATGATAGACTCGATTTAGGAATAGTGTAGCATCCGATCTGTCTAGTCATATAACATTCACTAAAGCTAGCTAAGAGAGAGATAAAAAAGGCAAACATTTTGCATCGATTTACAGAAAATTCTTTTAGGGCACCTATAAAAATATCACCGCGTCTATTCCTTTTGCAGATTTCTCCCAGTGACGCAATCTTATGAAAACAATGGAAAGGCATCCAGTTGTTTAGACTTGGATCGGCGGGGGGCGGGGTGGGGCGACACAAGTGACAGTTCTCACGGCAGCGGAGCTAGGAAATAAACAGGAGGGATTGGTGTTGTTTGTTACACTGTTTTGATTTGAGCCATGTCCCCATTTGGAGTTCTTTTCGGCACCTTATAAGTTTTGAGACTACATGATTAAATTAACTACAGGATTTTAATCATAATTACTATAGTTACGATTAAAACAAAGTATGAAAATGGTAATTAAAGTAAGAAAACTTCCTCCGGCTTTGTTCCTATTCTATTCATACTTTGATTTGGGTTGGTACAGCATTTACTTATACCTGTGTGCACGACATAAATGTTTTGATTTGAGTCCTTTACATTTAACGAAGTCCGGTCTACGAGTCACTATGTACACGATCTTTCACAAAGTGGTGTTTTGCAATAATATAACGTGTAGCATACTTTAAAAAAATGAATACATTCATTCGAGAACTCCCAGCAGTGGGAGCTTAACTTTTATAAGGAAACTAACAATAATCATGTTAAAAACCGCCTACACACCACAGTTATTATAGCAGATGAGTGTCGGCGAGCACCTGCAGCAACTGACAGCGCCTTGGTATCAGCAGAGGCCGGACACGGCGACAGCTCGCCGCTGTCAGAGAGTGTGACTCACGATGAGGCGCGACGTGCTGATGTTACGGCATGCGTACGGCATTATATTTTTATTTATATTTTTTTATAATTTATGCAAACTCGCCGTTATTTCATAGAGGTCCATGAAGTGTATGGAGTATAGTCAAAGCAGCAAGAATTATCTATCTATAGATAATTAATTTCCTATGAGGCGGGTACAATTCGGGTAACACTTTAGACCGTTTGGGTCTTTTCTAGAAAGCGTATTGAATTGTGTCTATTTGACCACCATTGGTCTGTCATTCTCTCTGACTCCATTCAATACAGATTTATAAAAATCTTTCTTTCTGTCATTATAGTAACTACTTACTGTCTTTACATTGTCAATAAGCTGCTTACGAGGTATTTAAATGATATCCATGCAAACCAACAACGAAACAAATAAATAATTTTATTAAGTCTATCGCGTATCAATAACAAAATGCATTAACTATTAACAAACTATGAGACCTCAATCATCCTTATCACTTGAAGTAGCAAATTATTTTTAAAATCCGCTGGCATTTCTCCGATAACCCTTGACGGTGACAAGAGCATTGCATTAAGTAGAAAAAAAAATAAAACAAACATGGCCGAGCAAGATGGCCGCCAAAGGGCGCCGCCGGTAGCCGCTATCCGATGGAATTCATAAATGATAAATTTAATATTATTTATGATGCTTAGTACTTATTTGGAGCTGTTACCCGCAGATTACGGGGGATTTCGTGTGACAAGACGTTTAATGATAATTTATATTGAGTTATCGCATTGTTCAAAGGACCAATGAACTTTCTTTTCTGGGTTTTACAGATATTTGTTTACTAACAACTGTCTATTCATTTCAACTTACATTACATCATATCTGATCTACATGCACCCGATTGACAAATTTTGTCAAAGTACTTACATCCAATTTATACAATACTTACTTATAACAGATGGTTTTCATTATTATTTTACACTGAACGAGTACTTTTCATTCAGTCATGGAGTTGTATAAGTTCCAGTTAAGAATCTTGAGATAGTATAGATATTATTTCATTCCTTTTGCATATTTTGTTAGCGACTTTAGCACAAAAATATTCGAGGCTATGAAGAATATTCCATAGAGGTATTATCATCTCTGTATGAAGCGTGTCTTGCGACGTGCCGGTTAATTTAAGAGGTCCGTTGTCCGATTTCACGCGTGTGAAGGAACCTTTATAAAAAGCGGAGAGTGGCCGCTACTGGTTCTCATTTGTGAAGAGTAAACATCTAATGGATTATAATCAATCGTATTCATAAAAACGCATGCACAAAAAGTAATGCTTTTTAACGGAATTAGAGAAGAAAGTGCCAGTCTTTGGTAAATAAGGCTTCTGATGTTTGAATTGAAGGTCATTAAGATTCATAATTATAAAACGTAACGATGCAACTTGAATACGCTGCTGTATTAAATGTTGTCTAGAATAAAATAGTCATGATTACCATCTTTAATATTATATTAAAGCTTTTATTAATTTAAGAAACATGACATGAGTAGCTGACCCCACAACTCCGCAGCAGAAAGAGATAAATCACTAAAAGATCTCTCGTGTTAGTAATACAGCCATTTCTTCCACGAGACGTAACAAACAAACAGATAGGCCACCCGACACCCGGATTAAGGAACTGTACGGTTTCTGAAATCGATGGACGCCCGGACTGTCATTCTCTTTATTGTGTGGTTCAGAGTGGATTCAACATTCTGATGTAACGTGAATATAAACATTTAGATTAGAGTCAAATTATTTAAACTTGATTCCAGTGCAACTGTCCTTTGCAGAAATAAACAAATCTAGAGTGTAATGTAAGCATAACGCTAGAAATATATAAACTAGAGAGAGGGAGTAAGTAGGTATTATACTCGAAAATTAAAAAGTTTTTTTGTGAGAATGTTTGTTAAATCAGGACGAATTTCGATTAAGTTTGGTACTTTAACAATGTTTTCCACTGTGACGTGAAACAAAAGAATAACAGTAAAACCAGACTTCGTCAGCTGACGGAACCAATGACCATGTCAATGCGTCACGATCCGAATGAAGCCTGATGACTGCAAGTTGGTAATATTTAGTTACTTTGTAGATTTAGGAAAAGTCACACATAAAATTCATATTATACATCAGTTATTGTAGCAACTCTAGGTATGTACAATTTGATGCCAACTAAAATTGTTAAATAAACCATACCAACATTGCAAATTCCCTGTTATTATTTACGGAATAGAAGGTATTTAGACACGCAACAGTTGTTAAATGTTTCGATGTCTCAGTGCTATGCTATATCAGATAATATAGGATAGGCCTTATGTTTTATATGGATGAACTACGTATATTTATTTAATCACTGAAGGTATCTTTATAAAGAAATGGCAGTAAACTAGAAAATATCATTTCGATTCGATATGCGAATTAAAATTAAAGTCGATTCGCCCTCCGGACACGACAGGACACACTTCCTGATTCCGATTGTGATAAAAATGTTGAAAAAAAAATCAATTAATTCATGCCGCGGGAGATTAAAAAAGCGACTGGCCGTATAAAATGCTAAGGGATGCCAATAAAAAAGAAAATATACAATGAAAAAATAAATAAAAAAGAACGCCCAGCTGCCATCGTTACGCTGAGCGTCTAGGGCATAAAAAGAGACAACTGTATTAGTATATCGTGCGTGTGCGAGAGAGACAGGTATGCGGATTAAAAATGGAAGTTGGCAGAGGATTAATTTTATTCCCGCATTAAATGTGTATTGGGCTTTAAATCTAATAGGTCGCAAGTCGTTAATTTTGTTTATGAATTTATGGCGGTTTATTGATACCCTGTGTCCGGAGTCTGGGCTTGTGTTTGTTTACTGGCGTTGTTCAGGAATTGCTTCGTGAATAGTGTGTGAAGTAGCACCAGCGGGTACTATTTGATTAAAATTTCAGACGATTGCAGAATGATATAAATTTAACCTATCATCGGAATTAACGCCCTATTTTATATAATGTAAAATTATTTCAGAATGAAAATAGGGGTGCTAGTGTGTCTGTCTGTCTGTTTAAGTGGCATCGTAGCTCACCAACAGGTTAACCGATTCGGATGCGGTTGTTTTTTATTTGATAGCTAATTTTTATGCGGTGGTTCTTAGATATGTTTGATCAAAATCGGTTCAGCCATTCAAAAGTTGTAGCGAAATGAATATTGAAAGTAGTTTTTTTTTGTCTAACAAATAAACTTGTTCTAATTTGGAAGCATGATTGTCACATCAAAAGTTGCGTTACGACTTCAATGCGGTTTTGTACGGAAGGAACATACACAATATTCGCATTTGTTATGTTGTCGACGCGATAAATAAAGTACTACTGCATCAAAAATACACCAGTAGATATGTGATGCTAAATGTGCAGCAATCATTATTTGAGGATTCAAGAAAATAGCTAGCTAATCTCCCGAAATAATGAGCGTCACAAAAAGATGATATTGTCTGTGGAAGCTCTAAAGGTCGTCGGTAAAAAATATAGCTCGTTCAAGGAACTACCCTTTTAAGGATTAGAGTCCCATACTTTTTGTGAATTGGCGACGTCTCCGCCCGTATTGATTAGATTCAGAAATAAGTTGTAAAAGACATTTCATTTTTATGTTTTTTAGGCTTCGACGGGTTTTGGAAGAATTTGCAGGTATGTTTTGTTGATATTATTTTGTTAGTACCTGGACGGGTACTGTGATGAGGCTTTGACTGTTGTATAGGTAGTACCGATAATATATTCACAGATTGTCATAACATTCTCGATAAAGGTATCTATTTATTTATTAAGAACTGGCTATTAGTCAGGGTTCGCTAGCTTTAATTTTTCTCTGGGAAATACTTTAATCCAGATTACAAAAATTTCTCTAATTTTGTGATGGGTCGTTACTGCTAAGTTATTTTGTTATTAACGACTATTAAAATTATCATTATTTATATTATAGAAGAGTATAAGAACATAATTATTTACGGTGTCTTATGTACAAGTACAAAGACTATACTTACATATAATGAAATGAATAATATATTTAATGGGAAAGAACGATAAAATGACGGCAGCCTTTCTCAAACGAAAGCTCCTCCTCCTCGATATGTGAATTATGTCTATTATCGAAGCTCAAAAGTCCAAACTCAAAATTTGCGCAAGGTCTCCGTGACATAGACAAATTTTGGAACACCAAGCTGGGAACGCAGCTTGGCGTTACAAATTCAGGATGTAGGTCAAAACTCCCAGGCTGAGATGAGACTGAGCGGTTTGGTGGACAAATTGAGTAAGTCTACCAGGCAGCCGCAGTGATAGAGCCAGACCGAGGGCGAGAGGGCGAGAGGGCGAGAGGGCAAGAGGGCGAGACGATCCCGACAAAACAACAAAATGCAAGAATTGGCCAGAAACGGATGAAAAAGTAAGGGAGAACCCTTTACCCAGCGGTGGGTCATTGCATTTCTTCTTCTTCTACGACGCCCATTCCCAATTTAGTTGTGGTCGGCCCTCCTCCTTCTACTGGTACTTGTCTCCACGTCCTGGGTTGTTTGGTCGTTGATTTTTGCGCGTCTCCTAACTTTGGAAACGGTGGGACATTGGATTTTTATTTAACTAAAAATGCATACTTCTTTTCGTAGTAATGAAGTATGACAATCATTCACTACTTATGAAGCACCTCAAAAAAGTAGAATACAAAGCGTCACGACTCAAACTTGATACTAATTAAACTAACAAGAAACGAGTTGCGATCTACATTCGGGCTCGGAGGGGGAGGGGGAGAAGCGTAAGCGGCTTAAGAGGGGGTTGTTTTGGGGGCTGTTTTGATTATTTCCGAGGCTGTCTTCCCTGCCACGCAAATTATGCAATGTTTCTCGTCCCGCTGTTCCGACGATCATTTCTGTTGCGAAACTATGCTTCCCTTTTAAGAAATTCCTCTTTGTAGTTCTTAAATATGTATATGAGTTTTCATGTAGCGTTCAAACAAATCTGACAATTCTGATTTAACCCCAGACGAAAAGACGTTACAAACTTCAACTGAAAAATTGTGTTGCTACGCATTTTAATCAAAAGTAAAAGAATTCATTGAAAAATTGTCTACTTCGTTATTTCAATGTTCGTTTATATGAGTATAAAATTCAGATAACACCGACGAGGCACGTGGGTGGCAAAAACTCTTGTAACGTGTTTTTAATGGGCGTTTACGTATCTTTAATGTTCTTATTAGAATTTAATTTAACAGAAGATGAGAGTTTAAATAACGTTATACAACTCAAGATTCCTATAACATAAGTAGGCGTGTTTACTTAGTAAAATATATGCGAGTGGGATTTCTTTTTATTTAATGTTCATTTAATTATTGCTAAAACATGCTGCAACTGTTTCTTACTAAAGGTACGATTATTGTTTTGGTGTAAATTGAAACATTACTAGGTTACGTATTAAGGTATGTACAAAAAACATTTCACCTCTTTCATAACTTTGTACTAAACAGAAAGCCAGAAGCTATCTTCTAGGTCAAATTGCACAAACATCAATGTAGTCAAAGAATAACTTACCTTGAGGAAATCCGACCGCTTCAAGCCCGTGGTGGGTCAGTCCAAACGGGCCGAGCCCACCCAGGGGCCCCGGTCCCATCCCCATGTGGTGCGCGCTGGAGTGATGCGCGTAGGGGTTCTGCGCAAGCGGCGACGGCTGCTTCAGGTAGTGGAAGTAGTGGTGGAGCGGCGTGGTGGAGTGGTGCGCTTGAGGCGCGGGTCCGGCGGAGGCGGGCGCGGCGGACGAGTTGGTGAGCAGGGCCATGGCTGGTTACCGCCGGGCGCGCGACATGTTGCTGCCCGTCAGTGGCTCAGAGTACCAGGGTGATGCTCGTGCGCCATTGTGACCTGGAAATTTAAATATGACAATACACACACCAGTCAAATGTATTTTGGCCCACTTGTGGCGAATGCTTTTGGACAACGTGATGTGCTGCTGCTAAATTATTTCTATATTGACTGTTTCTGTACCTTACGAAATACATTAGCCTGAAGAAATAATTATTCAGAAAGTTTCAGATACAAAAACTAATTCAGAATATTATTTGTATATCAGAAATTAATAACTCTTGTAACGTATGGAGAAGAAAAAATAACGTGAGTTATGATAATATGATTGTATGAAACATAGCACAAAAAACACTTAGAAATTGTCGAAAAATAAAAGACTAGTTTTTAAATTAGTTTGAATGGTAAATGGGTTTTCTTTCAAGAAAGTGCGCAACATTATCATCCATTTACAGCTCTAGTTTTTGCAAAGTGATTGCACAATAATTGAAAGTCAATTTCCTCTACAAAAAGCGCATAAGTGAGCAAAACATTTTGCGATTATACACGGCTCATTCCACTGATAGCTGCGATGCATTCAATTGAACACACGTCTATTCAATTACAAGCAAGCGATCTAATTTTTCCTTCATAAACTATTTTGCAATTATCGTTGCTATTATAACGTTTGCGATATGAAAAAAAATTAAACACGTGGAACGCCTTCCAAATAATACACGTTCCATTCGTCACACAATATCGACGATTCAAAGATTCCAATTTCGAATTGCAAAATTCTATAGCGTTATTTTTTTTGTTCTGTTGGCAAAGGTAGGTACATGTTTACAGACATTTTGTCACGTTTATTTTTTTCGGGCATGTTACCTGAGGTTTGTGCAGCAAATTGAGGGGCAGCCTTTGTGTTGGAGAGCTGTATAAAGTGATGACATTTGAGATGGGAAAGTGTATCGTTACCTATGATACGTAGAGATGAATGATATTTAGTTCTTTAAAAAAATACTATAGGAATAGCTAGCTATCTCTATAGTAATTTTTTAAAGAACTTTTGATCAAGTTAATTTTAGAAGTGAAGACAAAATTAATGTCTAATAAAATGTTGCTATTTTAACTTTTGCATTTCAAGCATCGCCTACGTTAAATATGCCACATTTTGAAAAACTGCTTATTGAATATTTGAGCCTAGTAATGGTAGATGTATATAAAAGAGTTGCTTATATGCCGTCGCTATATATCCAAGTTTTTTTATAACAAATGATATATAGTAGTCTTTTATCGATGACTAGCGTCTCGCTCAGGCTTTGCTCGGGTAAAACCATAATGAAACGTAGCCTATGTCACTCCTGAAGATTTCGCCTATCGCTGTGGTACCGCAAATTTCATCAAAATTGGCCCAGTAGTTTTTGAGTTTATTCGTTACAAACAATTTATAATACCTCTTTATAATATACAGGAAAATTGATTTTGTGGATATGATATTGCATTGAAGAATGAATGCAATTATTATTATTTAAAAATATTAATATCATTAAAATGAAAGAGAGATATTGATTTGATTCGTTTGATGAGTCATAATATTTTCTTTTTAATTAACTTCCTGCAGCCCTAAAATTTGTCACATTTATATTTAACTAGAAAAAAGAAACATTGTCACTTTCGGCGACTCGGCTTATTCTAAGAACCGCATTCTTTTTCCTTAAGACACCTTGGATCTGTCAACAAAAGATTATCCTAAACCCTGATCTACTGAGAAGCTCCTGAATGTTGAACTTTAAGAGTGTGTAGGAAGGTCCATATTTGGGTATAAAGTAAAAGGATGCTTTTTGGCGAATTTGGAGTTTGGGTGAAAATTTGCGTTTTGGCGGCGAAACCCTCGAAAGGTGTTCAATTGTGTAATGGAAGGTCCGAGTTGGGAGTTTTTACTGTCGGCTGGTTAGAACTGTTTCCACGTCAGTGAGTTTTTTCGCGTTACTGCGTTAAGTTTCAAGTTTCTGTGAATCAGTTTCAATGAAATTGTGAGAATACCAAAGAATAACTTTACCGTTACTAAATAAACATACTTTGAATCATATATACCATAATCTTTGGGTCGCTAGAAGTATCTAACTACTACGGCTGATGTTCCATTTACAACACAACCTAACACGATTCTAACAATAATATTTTACTCATACAGTAGAAAAAAACATGATGATTTCATCCCATACTAGCAATTACAATAGTGACGACACAATATAATTTGCAAGAAAAAGGGCCAGCAGATCCCCTAAAAAGTCGGTGTCAATAACGCCAAAAATCTGTTTGTCTGTGCGCAATGAACGCCATAAATAATATCGCAGAGCAAACACGGTGTATTGTGCGCGGAGGAAAACAAACATTCGCGCCCTTTCCGATGTAATTATTCGTTCTGTTTGCGCAGTTGGCAGCAGTGGCTGTCACTGTGACAAATCGATGGGATGTGACGACACCGATTTAATTTTTTTTTTACTGAACGATAGTTGACTATCGTAATATTTTCTAACCAAAATTACAACGAATAATGTCAGTTTAGGATAGCAAGCATGTGCTTTTAATTTGACCAGCATTCATTTTAGAATCGGGTAATCCTTTTATTTGTATTATTCTCATAATTCCACAATCCAGAGGAGTAAACCCTATCCTGACTCTAAACTACCGATGGAAAATACCCTAGATCCTTGTAATATTATAAGAAGTTTTAGAAAAAATAGATATTTGTTACTGGTTAACGAAAAAACTAGGCATTATATAGCCCAAAGCATCAACAGGCCGGGAACTACTGGCAAACAGTTCGCGCGAACTATGCAGTTTCCACATACACATACATTGCTTATTTTTCCTCACGCTAATAAAAAACTCACAAACTTCTCAATATACGGTCATTTGCGTCGGTATCAGTCCGAGTTCACCAATGTGTAGAATCTATAAAAAATCCCGATGTGACTAACCCTTTATGAACCTAACATATAATCACCTAAATATCTATTTGTACAACGCGGTCCCACATCCATTCTGCCCGCCGCCGACCCATCTCTATTTTGACAAAGACGTTAATTTCAGGCGTGATAATTGCCACTGGGCCGCCATTGTCCAAGATTTCCCGCCTGGCAGCACACTATTAACTATTTCAATGGTTATTCTTTCCAAATTTCCGAGTAACTATTTGTCGTCACCACAATGCACGTTGTCGGCACTTTTTGCGTGGATTAGCGCAGGCTGCGGTTTTGTGTGTTCGTGTGGTGCGCCTTGGAATAGGTCCACTCCATATCCTCCTGATGTCGTACAAGGACTAAAGGGTTACACAGCCTAGGCAGCTGATAGGCAATAATAGCATTGCCGAGGAGGGTTGCAGTCAGGCAGTCAGCAGGTTGTAATAAAACAGCCGAATATTAGAATTTTCGGGTTATATTTTACGCTGACCCTTCGCGAAGTAACAGCCCGCCGTTTTCTTGTGATCCCAGGATTTTGTCCCATCCCGGCCGCATCCGGCAGCATGTAGAGTAGAGAGAGAGAGTGTTGGTTGCGGTTCAGGAGATGGATGGGAGATAATACTTTATTATTGACTATCTAGGCTAACGCTGTTCAGTGATTGATGATGTTGCTTCCTGTTAAAGCATTGATCCAAAGGTTGTTGTTATTGTGCAAGGCAATGATCGCTGTTACCAAGTTGAAAGTCAATTACAACAACGATATATCTGAATCGCTTCCGTAATAAATCATAACGAAGAAACTAATTGCTGCAGTGCAGCGACATGGGTAAAAAATGTTTACCAAAATGTTATGTGTGACCCTGATCGAAAATTCGCAAGACGTCAAAAGTGCACAACGTCAATATTCAAGTTTTCACCTCTGCCGGCACTCGCGGAGTGCGACAGGTTTTTTAGTTATTTGTTTTGTTTAATGATTTCGAACCTCAGCAATTACGAACAGTTAGGAAGTGATTATAGATAAATTGTACAAAAGCTGAAATACTTTGATTTATTCATACAAGTTGCTTATTTTGAAGAGAAAAAAAAAATCTCTCATTTTCTCATACGGAATCGTATAGATGAAAAGCTTATAATTTGTTTTTGGACATGCATGTTTAGAGGCTTGTCAGAGGCAGTAGGCCAACAACATCTATTGTCATCCTTGACATTTCGATCAACACTGGCAGGACCGAATTGTAATTTTTCTTTACAAATTTTGAATGTGGAACGTTTCTATTTCGAATTTCAAATATGGGTTGTTCGTATTGTATTGTGTACACTGCACTATACAAATTGAAATTTCGAGAATCGATTTTATTGTTCACAAATTAATCGAATCGCATAATATATTTCAATAGACCATTTATTGCAATGGGAACTAATTATTATAGAGTAGACATTACTTCGTTATTATTAATTAAAATCATAATAATATCATTACTAATGTGCCAAGACCCATAAAGGGTTGCAGAGCCACAGGCAGTAAGTAAGAAATAATTTATTAATACAGAATAAGATTTCATCAGTAAACAAACAAGTAGTTTAGATGAACTTTTGAAACTTAAAAAATTAACTATCGTTATATCATCGATTATAATTTTAAGAATTTCGTAGAAAATCATAAATACTACATCAAATAATATATTTAAGAGCAGTTAAATCAATATTAAATCACGTAGAACCAAAACAAATGATTCTATTAGCGACCCCGCGCGGTAATGGGGTGTAAGGTTGCGTCCCGAGCGGCTGGCAACACTAGACGCTCCTAATTGCGCGCGTCCAGTGGGAATACACCCTAGTATTGAGGATTAGTACTTTTCCTTTTTATTTGGGGGCTAATTGCATGCTCTTTGATTGTGTTTTGTTAAAAAGAATGATCGTAAGAGACTAGGATGGAATTGTTACGTCGAATAGATGGTGATAGCTATAAAAATAAATAAAACTGTGGGAGTTAGAGGTAGTTTTACGTTTGCGGTTTGAACGATATTCCTCCACCAATCAGAAAGATGATTTAGTGGGATTACCTTATTATTTTTTAAATGCGGACAATTTAATCGTTTTATTTTTGGTAGAAATGCTTCGGAATCTCGTAGGACATTTGCAGCGCTTCCGTAGCACTGTAGTAGCATTGTGCAGCGCTGCTACGAGACACCCTGTTACGGAACTCAGCTGTAAGATATTTATTTATTATTTATGTTGGATTGCTATACGAGTACAATGAGTCGAATAGAGAGGGTTTATGTCCAGCAATGGACTTCTTGCGATGGGGTGGCAATTCTACTTCTAAATTCTTTCTTCATAATTTAGTTTAATTAAAGTGGTAAACTTAGCGCAGACTTATTTGATTACTTTAATTTCACGCGGGTCGTACAGATAGCTCAGCAAACGGCTAAGGGGGACAGACTCGTGCGCAGCTTTCTCGCACATCGTGGGAATACTGCCTGTGTGTTAAACTTGTAACCCCCACCTTCTGTCATTTCTATTGCCCAGTTATTCACAAAATATATTTTGTCACTATCGCACTTTATAATATTTGCCACTGACAGAAAGTGACAAAACATACTTTAGCTTAAAGTATGTTTTAACTATCTTAAGACTAACGGCGTGAGGAGACGTCATGAGAAAACCCGCGCTGTAGTCGACAACAGCCTGGTTGTACACACTAAACACCCACATCACCAAATACTCAATTAATTTTTTTCTCCAATTTCAGAAACAGTTTCCACTTCCACCCCAGCCCCGGCACGACATTCATTTGAACCCGACAATGGAGACACGCGACCATTGTGCATTACAAATATCAAATTGATACGACTCTATAGGAAACCATATCGTTTGAGACTGGTAATTTTAGATCTATTAGCTGATTGCTTCGCGATTGAAATTAGGGAATGTGAATTGTTCCGCTCCTGTTTAATCTCACTTGATTACTGGTGTAATTATTTTAATTCTCCTTTAGTGTTATAGTTTTAGTTATTTTGCAAACCAATTGTTAGATTATTGTATAAAGTTGTTATACCTAAGTACATCCAATTTTCCTTGCTAATTACATATGTAATTTGTAGATTCTTTTGTTATTGAATTAATTGCATTGTAATCACGGTGATCGCATTCAAGAAACACGCAGAGGATATTGTGTAATAGTCCCTTGATCAACAAAGCAACAAAGCACCTAAATGACCAGTTATTGTAGATCAATAGCACACATCGTGTAACAAATAAATTATTAATATCTGTTTGAAACCAAACTGAATACTTGGAGGACGGCATTCTGTGTTTTTTTGATGTTTGCAAAGTTTGTTATTCAAACGACAGTCATTCAGTCAAATTAATTGAAATCAAACTTTTTGCCAAAATAATTGAGCCAGTTTGAGAATTTAGTTTTGTCTGCTGTGTAAGAGCAATAAATAGATTACATTTAATTTCTGTTTGGTCTATTTTGAATATTTGGTCTTCTTGCGAAATATCCAGCGTATCTATCATACGTTTCTCCATATCCGTCCACAAATAACCTCGTATTTGCTCTTGGATTTCAAATTCCCTATCAAAATTGCGTATTGCCCGACCGAGCAGAACCAACTCGGGATATCACTGGCGCACATTCAGACGGCTACCGACATCATTTGGTCGAGTAAACAAACGGTTTGAAGAAAATCGATAGCCGAGCGAGCGGGACGACGCGGAAAGTGAGAGAGAAAGAAAGGGATAGATTATTTCCCCTTAGAGCCCTTTCGCATAGGCTTGGAGGTGAAGTGTTGTAAGTAGCTGGGAAAAATGAAAGTTTATTTTGATTTTTATAGTGTTTACGTTTAATTTTCCTAGTTAATTAATATCAGTGTACAATAATATCTGATTATTCTTAATGGACGATATAAGTACAATTTTATCAGTATATAGTTAACAGATATTCTATCTTAGGGACTTTTATCAACGTAGTTAAAAATATTTTTGTTAAAATAAAATAGTTAATGTTTCTCACTAAATGAACCTGCCTATCTACCGATATAAAAATAGTATTTTCCTCAACTCTCGATAATATATGATTAAAAATAATACAAACATTAATCGAAAACGAAAAAAACAAATTTTATGCAAAATAATGTTTCGATATCATAACTTCTGCGCTTTGGGTCCACATGAAGGGGCCTTAACTCAGGTAAGGCGTGGCTTATCCACCCGCCTACAAAAACAACTTCGACAGAAAGAGACAGGGATATAAGTTACAATACGCGAGAGCTAGACAGCTGTATTTCGTGCAGTATCCGCTCCAATTGACTGTAACCACCAGATGGCCATAGTTTATGACTTACAAGGGACGAAAATGAATCTTGAGTTATGAGTAGTAAGGGTTATTTTAGTGTGCATGGAGAAGTTTTCTGCCTGTAGCATTTAGTTTCAAGTGAAACTACTGAAAGACTGAAACTAAGATTTTAGATGTCGAAGTAAATAAATAAAGAAAAGCTGCTAAACCCAACGTTTGTTTTGAGAAACATTAAGGTAAATATTTCTGCTACCTGTCTAATGTTTGTAGCACTAAATATTCATCAGTCGATACACAGCTGTGCTCCTCGAGACTGGGGGTCGTGGCCCATGTGTGGAACTAGCTGTTGCCCGCGGCATCGCATGGGTAATTTTTCCACGGGAACAGTTATTTTTCCGGGATAAAAGGTACCTATTTAACTTTTTGTTATGAAATAAAGACAGTGATTTGTGGAAAAAGGAACGGGGAGGGCTTGTCCAGCAACAGGACACGTCGAGTAGCCTATCCAGGTGACTTACTGCTGCATAAAAAAAAAACTGAGCACTTATTTATTTACTCTTGCATTAATTTACTTGTGTGGAATTAAATTTACAGAATAGTTTTACGCAAATGCAATAATCAGGTACCCAGGTAATAAAACCACAGATTTCGCGATTTTTTTTTTACTTGTCCTTCCAACATTAATAAAACTTTGACACGTTTAACATATAATAATAGGAACTTATATGTCCGCTACGTGACTGTAGATTCAGCGACACAAATCTGAATATATAGAATAGTGCGATTCTTGAATGGGGTAGGTACGTGATACAGACAAACAGAACGACCGTTTGTGCGGCCATAGAGCATTTTACTATTTCAATAGAACTGTGTGTGGGCTTCAGGAATTAATGTGCTAAAAATATAACGAATACTTAACTGTTTGGTTAATTTTAAGCTCTAATTTAGTTTCACCTGTCTATTTTTTACCAATTTGTAATTTCGCTTGCTCTTGTTGACTTTTTTCTCGTCGCTTCAGTTTCATGACAAAGCATTATTATGATGAGCGTGACCTGATGCTGCACCCAGGATTGGCTCCCAACGAAACCCTCAATGGTTCACAGTACGGACATGAGTCTGTCTCGCGTTGAATGCAATAAGATATCGCTAACCACAATAAAACTTGTGTAATTTTTGCATAGAATCTAAACAAATACCTTCTTAGTAGAAAATACGACGAATAGAAAATGAGAGTGAGTTCAAACTTTCCACAGAATCTCTTTACATTCGATTCGTATACAAATTAGTTCTCGCATGACCAAGCGAAATCTCCTTCACACGCATACTAAGCTAATAGACATTTCATAGCCTTCAGACAGAGATAGATGACAGTTTTCCCACACGTTAGAAAGAGGCAGATAAAGTTTTTTACGACGCTTCGAGTACGGTAGCTAATGAAAGCAGTCTTGTAGATAATTTCAATTAAATTATATCGAAGCGCAGTTTGATTTAATTTTTGTGAAATGAGATGTTAAAACTGTTGATAGTTGACTTTGTAATTAACTTTTATACTCGTTGTAATTGATACACTTGAGGTAAGATTTCATCGTTAACATTTATTATGAGAGAATATCCTTATGAATACTGAGATGCTACAAAATATTTAAATGTATTTAAATACCACGAATATTAGTATAATTGAAGATATTTTATAAAGTAAAGTAGCAGCTTGACCTGGATTCTCTGGGGTAAAAACAAAATAAATTATACCTACACTTAAAACCTTCCGCAGGAATCACATTACCTATTTGTGAAATCCGTCCAGTAGTTAAGAATATTTATTATTAACACGGGAGCGGATACTTTTCCGTGATGAAAGTCCTTCTCCTATAACTAAACTATATGTATGCAAGATCGGTTGAGTAGATAGAGCGTGAAGAGGTAACAAACAAACTTACTTTCGCATTTAGTTAGGAAAGCACACACACAAAGTTTTTTGGATTTCTACCGCTAGGATACCGCTAGTTCGTGAGCACTCGCGACAGGCATTGCTACCCAAACTAAACGCAAACGAAACTTCAGCTCAAACGGTTGGAAAATTAATAGATTTGTTTCGAAATTAACCTATGTACCATTGCAAGTTAAATAAGCACAAATAATAAAACATTCCACCACTAATTTTAGTTAGTGTTTTATAGTAATTAATGGTTTAAACTTCGCGTTGTTTAAATTTTACAAACGAGATTTAACAAGTAAAAGTAAACAAGTTTAATTATTGCATTTTTAAGTATTGAAATACTTAAAAATGCAACAATTCAACTTGTATTTGTTGTTATTGCCCGTTCCGTGTGCATGGCGGTGTGCGAGCCAGCTTCTTGGCAGCCGGGTTACTCGTTAGTGATGTGTTTATGATTGCTCATACAATTGGAACCATAGTTGTATAGTCATACCGAGATGGAAAAAAGCATCCGATGAGATTATTATTTTTGGCAAACTTCTTCAATATATTTTCAACGCAAAAAGTATTTGTTGAACATGATGAACACCAATGAACATACCTACCTCTTTTTAATCAGATTTTCTATATTATATACTAGCGGTTACCAGCGGCTTCGCTCGCGTCAAATTACGAGTAACATCGCGCCTTTTAAGGAACGCGACACCGCTTTTTCTTCTGAATTATTTTACAAATATCTACCTTTTTTTTAAAATTTACTTAGTACAAAGAGTGTGTTGAGTGTTGAGTGTGTAATTGTATTAAGTCCCATACAATCATTCACCCCCCTTTTGAAGGGGTTGAGGGATAATTTTCAGAAAAATCTGAAACACGTATTCATTAAACTGTTGTAAACAACAAAAATCAAAATATTCAAGTCACTAACTTCATCGGTATAGAACTTTCATATTAAAGTTTTTCACCCCCTTCGGGGTGGAATTTCCAAAAGTCCTCTCTTAGTGCTCACCTGCACTCCCAGGGGACCTACATGCCAAATTTCAGCTTCCTAGTCATCCCAGTAGTTTCGGCTGTACGTTGTCTGTCAGTCAGTCACTCAGTAACGGAGAGTTTTATATATATAGACTCTACTAGCAACCGGTCGCTTCGCTCGGGTAAAAACATAATAAATTACCAATTTAAAACCTTTTGATGAAAACTGCATGAAAATCTGTGCAGCAGTTTTTAAGTTTATCGCGAACAGACAGACGCGACAGAGGACTTTGTTTTATAATATGCTAGGAAGTATTAATATAAATAAGTATTACCTTGGTACTTAATTTCCTATATGTAAGTTAACACTGTTAAGTTGTGTACATAAATAAATAAATAATAATGATCTTCCCACCTATCCCGACACGCATCTAGTCTCCACATACACAATGCCAACAAAGGAAAATAACCTCTCTTGAAAATAGTTGTTATTCTAATCTCCTAAACAAACAAACATAGTAGGCGTCCCATCTCATATCATTGTATGTAAAGTTCCATTCACGATTCAAAACAAAGCTATATATTATATTAAGGGCCCAAAAATTCCCAAAACAAAAGTATCGAGGGCTGAAAAAATTATTTTGGGAAAAGGCAGATGTTCCCGCATGTGAGCGGTTGACAATAAATATAATTAGATCGTACAGCACGCCCCTCGGGCCGCCCCGCCGGGTCGGGGTCGGCACTGAAAATAAATGTTTATAGTGGTTTGACGAGATTTTTAATCTATACCGGTTTGAAATGGGATGTGATGGCTAATTTCTGGAAAAACAACTCGCTTTTTGATTGTTTAATGCGCTTAACTATAGAAAAGGTAATAAATTTGATTGAATAAATAAATTGATTGATTGATAAAATAAAGGTAAAGGTAAATATATAAATATATTAGGACAAATCACACAGATTGAGCTAGCCCCAAAGTAAGTTCGAGACTTGTGTTATGGGATACTAACTCAACGATACTATATTTTATAAATAGATACATATATAAATAAACATCCAAGACCCGGGCCAATCAGAAAAAGATCATTTTCCATCATGACCCGACCGGGGATCGAACCCGGGACCTCTCGGTTCAGTGGCAAGAACTTTACCACTGCGCCACCGAGGTCGTCAAAAATAAAAAAAATAAAATGTATTATTGTTTAGTCATTATCATATTTTTCTCATATCTAATTTATGGTTAGGTATCTAAGAATGATTTGACCATCGCACGAGCCATCACAAAGAGGTTATGACACTCAACATTTCCGGACGATTCGACAGGTTATTAACACAATAGCTTTCTGAAGAAGGATACACAACCTTCTTCATTATACATACACACTCCAAACACTCCAGCATATGTGTACGCTGGAGTTTTTGGAGGTATGTATAAATAGACTGGGGTATGACGCCTGTGGTAGAGACGACTATCGGTATTAATTATTACTGTCAAATTTTAATCTGTGAACAACTGAGTTGCCTACACCACTGTTCTATTTTTGGTAATCTTCCAACTGATAGCAAGCAAGTAAATAATTCCGTCGCGCGTTGGTACTTATCTCTTAATCCATTCTGTATGTGTGTGTCCAGTGTATCATTTCAAATTTCAACCTAAATAATTCGAGAAAATAATAATTCCAGGAAATTATAAAAGCGGCTGCTTACACTCGCAGATCCTACTTCCTAGTAAAAGTGTGTGAGCATATGTGATCCTGATGAAAATCTGAACTGAATGTTATGAAATTTGGCACGCGGATAGAATATAAGAGGAAAGGGTGAAGATATGCAGCTAATTTAAGATTTTAGTAAAGTTATGATTGGCGAATAAAGCATACGAATAATACTTAAGTTAAAATGTAATTATCGCTATGACAGGAAGTGTAATTATCTGTAAACAGATTAGATATGACGTGAGTTAAAAAGAATAAATTCCTAGAAATTAATGAAAACTGTAATAGCCACTAGAGGCCGCCCCTCAAATACTATTGAAGTATTTTGTTTAATACATATTTAATTATCATCATTAAAAAGAAAATAATTATTAAACAAGTACTCACATTTTAGGTGTTATTTTGGTCGGACGGAGCGTCTAGTAACTCCCTGTAGTATGAATTCCAACTAATATTATTAATGCGAAAGTAATTATACTTCACGCATTATCTACTGGACCGATTGTTCCCCGGGGCGCGGCTAGTGTTATATATAACTTATAACTTACCTAATATACTACAGAATATTCCACGTTGTGTTATACACACAATAAATTTTATACTAACACTAACTGCCCCCCGAGGCTTCGCTTCCGTGGGAATTTCGGGATAAAAAGCACCCTATGTATTATTCCAGTTTACTTTCTACCCGTGTAATTTAGTAGGTAATGCGTGATGAGGTGACAAACAAACTTACTTTCACATTTAGAATATTAGTTGGGATTAATTGGGATTGGGATATAGATAAAACTTTCAGTAAGAACAATTGTACCCCATTATTCCCCATAGCACACTGGGTTCACCGGTCGAGCAATTAGAATGAACTTCTTGTATGTAACATCTTTGTATATTTGTTGTATCGGTTGTTGGTGAACTGAACAAATTAATAAATTATACCTATCAGTATGCAAACATCAATATGTACAATCAAAATAAAAATTATGAAATGGTGTAATTAAAATATAATTAGGTAGATGCATATCAGCGTACACGGCTGGCTTTATCTGTTATTGATTACGAATTCTGGCATTCACCCGATACCAGATTCAGATAATGAAATTTATATTAAAAACTTTTATTTTTCAATATAGAGAGAGATTACAAGTGGACTGGTCGGCGTCCAAACCATTATTTATTAAAAGTAGTTGTTCAGATACAGAATTCTGAATCTTCGTTACTAGAAATGTTTAATGTCTGTTTCTGATTTGTTAATAGGTAACATTCAAATAAAGATGTCAACCACGAATTACTGAATGAAAAAATATTAAGCGTCGTTCTTGTGATCTCATAATAGGTACTTTCATTATGTAAAACTAGCGGCCCATCCTGGCTTCACTCGGGTAAAAACATAATCTTCATCTCAAATTCAAATTCAAAATTCTTTATTCAATTTAGCATGATATACATCACTTACTGACGTCAAAAATTACTTAAACTAAGTCTACTGCCGGCTTCCAAAGCGCAAGTGAAGAAGAAGCGGCGCAACAAACTTCACCCCAGCCTTTCTCCAAGGACGTCAATTAACAAATATAGGTCTTACCTATAGATATAAAAGCGAAAAACACTCACTCACTCACGTATCAAGAAATCTCGAAAACTACTGAGCCCGTGAAGATGAAATTTGGCAGGAAGGTAGACTGTGATTAGGAGACGTCTGCTAAGAAAGAATATGTCGAAATTCCATCCCTAAGGGGGTGAAAGAGGAGAGGAGTTTGAAGTGAGACATGAAATTTTTGAATTAAATTTATAATTGGTAAAAAATAATAATGTATTAATTAGATTTTGAAATTTTATTAATTATTAATGTAAATTTCTCCCCAGCAGTTGTAGTTCCGAAATGCTAATAGTTTGTAGTTTTGAAAAACACTTTGAGATTCGATGTAAAAAAGTTCCTGATAAGGTTTAATTTGATAAGTGTTTTGTGTTAATAAAATTAAATGTAATGGTACACTTAAATGTTCTGTCTTTGCAGATAAATCTTCATCGGTAATTTTCCTACGGAGGATGGGCCAAGATTCCGCGAACGCAATCCGGACTGATACATCAGCGTTAATTATATAAGTAATTGGAGTATCCATGGCAAATAATTATAGATTCCAAACAAAGATTTCGTAATTAGATTAAACAAAACTCATCAATCGTCATTATCATTTGGTGACAAGTTGTTATCAGTGGACATTGCTAACGATTATCGTGGATTTATCGGAAATTTTCGGTAATTATCGATAAAGACTATTTATTATAAGATTAGACGGACTTTGAGAGACTAAACACGCGTAATACGCCTGTATTGTCAGATTATACACTGTTAGTGGATTTTAGATTAAATAGATTTTTATGGTGAGTTATAACAATCGTGGCTAATTCTAAATTGTGCTGGGAAGGGTTTACAGGCAATAGTTTGACAGGCTTAGGTGCTACAATAATCTATTGAGATAGGCCCCATTGTTTATTGTCCTAAAGTAAATCATTGTTGGGCGCCAGGTAGTGACGTTTTAGGCTGTGACAGACACAAGAGGTCAAAAAGAAAAGAAAATGGCACTTATTTTGTCAAAATCGAATTGTATTGTTGAGGCTGAAGCTCATTATGAGGACCATAAATGACGTAAGTTGTTTTTATATGTTGTCATACGTATGTTATTGTGTAGGAATGTTCCCGTCTAAACATAAAAAGGGTTCTTATTATCAAGTCTATTTTTAACTTAAGTATGAATTGTAATAATTACACTTTATTCATTGATGTAATTAGTTAAGATTAAAAACTCCGTGCGATAAATTCAAATCATACACGATATAGCATCTAATTCTCTGTAATTATAATAGGTATACAAGTTCCTCGGCCAATTAAGGACAAAAGAACGAAGAAACATTAAACATTAGTCGATATGGGCTTCCTGGGGACAGGTTCCTATAGGAGCCTATTTCAAGAACTAGTCTCATCATTTGTAGCCAAGTTTCCAAGACCTACTTTATAAGACTCACTCATATATGTAATGAGAAAAATAAACATTTTGTCATGTTCTATATCTGCTAAATAAAGGCAGAGACACTTGATACAGCGGCCATTACTGAAAAAATAGTCTATATTGTTATCAAAACTTATGTTAACAATTGAAAGATCAAAAAGTTCGTATGGCTAATTACTTGTAATGTAAACGTGGGGACCAATGAATAAAAGCGATGCGACTCATCCCGCCAATTTATTAATCTTCCATCTCCGTCTATTAAACATGCGTTTTCTATTCTATTTATCACTAACGAAAATCTGTCAAAATTAACAAGCTCATCAACAAAGCAAAATGTATTTTATAGTTTTAACAATAGGTTGTATTTTCGAACAGAGGTCAGCATTAAGCGCCCTACACACACACACACAAAGCGAAGTGAAAGTGAAGCGCACACAAAGGCGATGTTTGTAAAATTAATGACGTTAGATAATGATGTTGTTTGGTCGACGGCTCGTGGTCTACGGGATTTCGATGGCGCCTGTATTGATTTGTTTGTATTTTCGTCGTGTACACTTTTTTTAAAAAGGTAACTTTCGACGATTATTTTTACAAGCTCATATTTTACTCGCAGTGTAACTATGTCTCGGGTGGAAACTTGCAACTCAACTTTGAAGCAGATCTTCAACCGATTGAGCTGAAATGTTGAAAGTCTTCCATGCTGGTAAGAAATAAAAATGTGATAATGTATCTGTATGAATTCATATTAACTAAATTAAAAATTTAAGAAACTTCCCAAATAATAAAATAACTGTTATTGAAAGTTAAGTATGACTCTGGTATTAGATTTCTTAATTTGAAGTTTGATTTAGATTTATTTTGCCATGGTCAATTAGACAGACGATTGCAAGATCGGATTGCACTTCAAAAAGCTACCGCCTCGCCCCTGATCTGTTTATCTGAGATGAGATGCAAACAGACAATTATTGGGTTCCGTTAGGGGTCACACGGAAGCGTTGGCTGATATAAATCTTATGTCTTTATTGACGTTTTCATTGCGTAAATTTAGCAATTTTTTGCATAGGTACCTAAATAATTTCGTCGGGTGACTAATTTTTAATAGTTGCTTAATTCCAAGTCTAGTCTTCCATATTGGTCTGAAAGAGATAGAAAAACATATCTATCTGTGCAGATTGCTAACGTCAATCAAGGAAGTGGGATTCTTCTCATTGGCAATATAATTATTATCAAGTACACTAATTCGCACGCTAGACATATTTATCTATCTGATAAGTGTAATAGATTTTCACGGAAATTACACTATCTAACCTCGCAATTTTGTATTAAGAGACTGTGTAAACACGTACGAAATTTTCAGAGTTCAATTTCTGTAAAACCTTAAAAAAATTAAGTAAACAAAAATTATTTTTTAAGGTACAATATCTAAGATGAATTACGAGTTATTTGATTAATAAAGTAGTAAGCAAGGTCGTGTCGAGTGCGAGTTCCACTTTTCTTACAAGTCTATCTATTTTTACCCGGTTATAGGTAGAGAGTCAAGTTTTTACTGCAGCTTAAAATAACTTGCAGGGTTTTACTGCAAGCAGATTGACCTCAATTCAAATAGTTTGAAGGTTTTATTCAGTGGTTCTACATTCCTTCTAGTTTGATCACAACAGTATGTGAAAGTGCTTAAAATAGACTTTCAAAATTAAATCTAAGTATTTCATCTATCTCTGATGAAATAGATTTAATCTGATCGGATATGTAAGAATCAAAAATCCTATCCTACTTTTTGTGACAGTATTTGGATGGAAGCTTGCTCTTTACACGCAACAAAATTATTGAATGAACACTTCTTTAGCGGCGTTGTGCACTTTTTGTGATGGGTAAAAAATGTTTAACTCGCGTCAGGACACGTGACCCTGATCGAAAAGACGTCAAAAGTGCAGAACGTTAACATTCAAGTTTTCACTACTGCCGGCACTCCCGGAGTGCGTGTGTCTTTTTGTCTGTAATAAAATCTTTAAAGTTAAATAATAAATTACCTAGAGTTGTGCACGACGTGATTATTTGTCAGGTTCTCTTTAATGACAAGAGGAGCTTGTGGCAGAAATGTCGTTTTTGAAAAATCTCTGGAATAGCAAATGCCATTACTTTTTATTTCGAAATTAGGTACTAAGAGAGGAAAACTACTTGGAACTTTTTTATGTTTTTGTACTAATATCAATATTATAAGCGTAGTTTTCGCTTTGTCTAACATATTTATGTCATCATAGTAATAAATAACCTACTTACACAATAGTAAAATTTTTGTTAGCAGTATATGTGAAATACTTGAAGCCCCTAGTGATATTCGGCATAAAAAAGTCCTTTTCTATCAACAAGCGAGCCCACAAACAAGCGAAGTGGCCATTAAACCTCAACATAAAGATCGGGGGTAGGAACTCGTAAATGCAGGGCGGGGCGGGGCCACGCCCCGTTGGGGATGCGGTTGTTCGAGACGCGGCTGAGAATACAATATTTTTCACGGCGGATAAATCGTAAATTAATAAGTTTTCTATAATATACCTGTCCGAATAATTTGATGTAAGGTAGTGCCCTTATTATTTATTATATACAAGCTCTTGCACAGTTAGGTACCCTGTGTCCCTGTCCGTACTTCAAACTACAAATTTCAAGAAGATTGGTTGTTAAAGCGTGAAGAGGCAACAAACAAACTTACTTTCGCATTTATAATATTAGTAAGGATGTATAAAAATCCGTAAGTATTAGTTTTTGAGTTTATCGCGAACAGACAGTCAGATGGACGCTGTCGTGTACCTACTTTCGTTTTATAATGCCGTTTCCTATATAATAACAATACAAAAGTACAATATCACTCTATAGCCTCCCCAGTCGGTAAAAAATAAAAAATAGATATGAATTATAATAGCTAATTGATATCGCACCCCGGCAGCCCGCGGCGGGCGAGGGGAAACTGTTGTTGAATGACAGGGTGGCGTCCGCTGGGCGGGGTGCAGCGCGGCGCAACGATCTGCGCTCATTTATGCTTGTGTTGACGAGAAAAGGTTTAATATAAAATTATAACTGTAGTCACAATTTGTAATTAAAAAAAAACTATTTTTAAGCGTCTATCTAGGTATATAAGATATAACTTATCTAAATAAATATCAAAAAGCAATTATATATCTGATTATAATTGCTTTTTTTAACATCGAGTTTAGGTATTATATTTCAAAAGCAAAAAGTGATACGACAGTCTATCTGTAACATTTTTACAGTTAAACCACTAGACCGAGTTTTATAAAATTCGGTAGGTATGAGTGTTGATAAAAACCTTATTACAAACAAAAGTTTCTTTTTTAAATCAATTCCATAGGGGTGGATGATGAATCTGTATGAAAAGTAGACACAAGATGCTAATATAACGCGGGTGGAGTCGCGGACAAAAAAAGCTAGTAACAGCATATTTGAGATATTCCAAAGATTATCTGATAACAAGACACGGTAAAGTAGTTGATTACTTGTGAGCAGTTGATCTGTGATTAAAGCTTAAGTAAAATAATTAATTGTAACTGTACGATGAAGTGTTATGTAAATAAATTGACTTTAAGTTATTCATTATGTATATTTTGTATATATAAGTGTAGATAAATTTTGTATGCTATTTCACCATATCCAAGTTAAACTTGACCGATTAACAATAAACCTTAACCGTTTAGTTATACATATATTGCAATTTATATATCTAGCATATTGCATAGAGTAACCTATGTACCTAAGTATACATAGTGTTACATATATTTTTAAGCTTTCAATTAAGTATTTACTATATTTGTAAGACAATTTGCAGTTTAAGTTTAATAGGTACCATTCTATCGTCTCGAAGTACCTATTCGAACCATAATTTTGGGAAATTTGTTAAAAAAAAAAAATTCTTCATAAAGTATCTATCTACTCACTCGTGTCAAATTTTACTAACTATATACTTGTTTAATAATGGAAAAAAGAGTCCGGAATACCTTTGGTCTAATGCATTCGGTCTAGCCAGGCCCAACTCTAGGACTTGCCTATACAAGCGACGCAAATGACGCCCCGTATAGGCCTAACGCCGCTTCAATTTCTGATGTAAACGATGACTTACAATTGAGTCCGGGAAAATCTCATGTATATATTCACAAGTACTTAATAAATAAGTTTATACACGATTCATTTCATACGTTTTCATACGTATATCTATTTATTTTGATTAAAAAGAATCGTGACGCGATTCCTAATTTATGTTCTGTTTATCTTTTTAGTACGCAGCAAATAATGATGAATGATCACAAATGTGGGTATTTTAACAATAACATTGGGATATTTGACATTTAATTTATTACCACAAAGTTATGGAGATATATTTCACGTCTTGCGACCCATGAAACTTGTTTGCTGAATATTTCCATAGACAATTTCAGACCGGAAGTTGCCTTAGTTCTGTTGGTATTACCGGCAGGAAAAGTAGTTCCAATTTTGAACACATCATTTTAAGTTTTAAAGTGGCAAAGAAAAGAAAACTTACCTTTTTATGTCAAAATCCAATGTAGCTATATTTAGAACACTACTGTAAAACTTGATAATCGCACTTGAATAACGTTTATGTCGATCCTTCACTAGCCACGACACTAATGCTACGTTTTTACAGAAATTATCTTATCGCTAAATAACATACTAATCGGTGACTTTTAATTTCCTAATTGGACGTCCTTGCAAGTCTGTGAAAAAGGAAAAAGAATTCGTTGTATAAACATAGGCCGGTGAGAAAAAACTAAAAAGAAAATAAAGTCACTAAACACAGTCCATGGACACCGGTGTTCGAATCTCGAATTCGAAAGTCTATTTTAGGGACGCGACGCGCTGTATACAAGCGCTCGCGCGGTCGAGACGAGACTGCCGCGGTCGTCCGCCCCTCGCGTCTCACGCCCCTCCCTACTCGACATAATTTTCAGGTAAAAAATAAAATAAAAAAGATATTGTTTGTTATCTATTTAGCGACATTTTTTTGCTTACCTGTGGCGAAATTAGTAGTTTGTATACAGTGGTTGTTAGGGGCGTGTAGGTGGTCTAGCATTGTTGGACGATTAGCGAAGTTCTTTGTTTCGGAAGTTGCGCTCGCGTTAGGTTGGAGCCACCATTCGGGGAGGAATTAAAATAAATCGATGTGGGTCAAGTTTAATAGGCGATATAGTAACTACAAAGTATATCTGCAACTAATATGGATTTTGTTACGAAAATATTTGCCAAATGTATCTGGCTGGAATTTTTGAATAAAAATTATTTTTTATAAATAGTTATAGAATAAATTCAAAATATTTGAAAGTAGATATTATTTTTCAATCGAATTAAGATAGTGAGTTATACCATCATTTATCTGTATAAATTGACTTTTTAAACATTGGCAATATTTTGTCTATAGGCTCATAGTCCATGATTCTGAACAACTTTTAGTATGGTGTATGGTAGTAAATCCGAAATTGTGAAAAGAAATCATCTGTTCTATACAAAATTGTTTTTTTTTTGCGATTTCAAAGTTGCTTCCATACGAAAAGTTGTTCAGGTTCCATGGACTGAGCATGTAGATAATGTATAAGAAATCACGCATCACAATCACATTGAGGCTATACAGGATAGCCTCAATATAATTGATGATTACACCAAGAGATTATAATATTACTGAAAAATATGGTACCTACGTTATAACTAAATTATAGGACATAATAACATGCAACCAGGGTTAAAAATCTGCCAACGAAAAAGTAGTCGCGTCGCGTATTCATATTACTAGACATTACCCCGAAACCCTTTATAAAGCAGGTAGCTCTGCCTATTTCAGAGCACCAGATTAGTAAAAACCTTAAAAACGTTCCCATAGTGTGCCCAAAGCGACAATCGACAGATGACAATCCGTCTATTGTTTAAAAACAAAACGGCTTCCGTGAAAACAACAAAAGATGTGCCATAGACAAAACTTTTACTTCTTAATAATCAGCGTTAATCCTCATAATCCAGGCATTGATTAAAATGATAATACAATGGCAAATAGTTTCACTTTTGTCATACCTTTAAAAAGGGATTTGACCAAATATTTCTTAAATAGAGGATTAACTTTGAGCTTTGATTAGGAAATCTTATTTCTGTGTACACCGTGCTCCATTATGGGATTTGTAATAAATACGTAGTTCTGCAAACTATTTGTAGGTATAATAACATGAGCTCAAATATAACTAGATGTTATATAAGCTCCGTTTGACCGCGGGTCCTATATCTATTCAAAATTGTTATCAAAATATATCCCGGGTATTTATCTGTTAAATCGTGACAGACACTTTTATTTATTTTTTGAAAAACAAACGGGTTTATAATATTACAAATGATATAAATAAATACCTCTATAAGTTAGTACTTAGTGCATTGAATAAAAGAATTAAAGAAATTATTTATTTCAGACTGTACATAACTACAAGTCCATTGTTTGTTAGTAGGAGACTTACAACTGTGATGAAATTACTATAAACATGGACGTATATGAATATGTAAAGAAGCTCAGTATTATTATTATTGGGCTGTCCCCCACACTGCCGACGTGGCGTGGTGCTCCTACCGTTGGTGCTGCCCTACCCGTGGGCACAGGGAAGCGCTCGTCTACGGAGCGCAGCCTGGGAGCTGACTTTGCTGTGCTCAATAAACATTCCCACAATAACACAAATATTAATTCAACGAAAAGACAAATAATCTTGTGGAAGACATCGAAAGCAAACAAAACTGTGCATTTATAATTACTAGCAAGTATACTAACATAGTTTTTACTTTTACATCGATTAAATTAACTAATTGCCATTGATTCGATAAATCTGTGATCGATCTGGTGGATGCGGTTATAAAATAAATGTATAGTATTTATCTCCTAATAGGAATCCAATCCAAGACTCCCAGACAGACGACCGAATTGACCACTGTGCCACTACTCCACAGAGATTGTCAATGTTTATCGTGAGGTGTGGAAATGAGATAACATCACAATCGTGAGTTAGGTATGGCAATCAATGCGAGTGGCCGCGGTACTGCCGACTGCAAGCCAACTTGTCACCGATGGACGTCTACCTAATGGCTAGCAGCGAATTTCTATTGATTTTGGTTTGAATGTATTGTCGACCGTATGACTGTTGATTAAGGTTTGTAGGAATTGGCTTGTATATATATATATATATATATATATATATATATATATATATATATCTCACACAATTTACATCTTGCGCTTTGAAAATCGCCCGTATGAATGAGGCTTTATGGATCACGTGCTCGTAAAGAAGTCCGTTTTCAAAAATCGTCAAAGTTCCATGATAACAGCACAAATTTCACTTGTGATAACATGTACTTACTCGCATAATGTATGGCATTTGGACCGCTGTGTTGTTTCACACACCGTCTATACATTGGGAGCGCTACCGGTCTGAGCGACAACACGATTTTATTCCACGTTTACGACGACATTACACGAATTAGTCGCCAGCACGTTTTATTTTTATTATTTCTCCAGATTTTCGACCAGTCACAAGTTTTAATTTTTAACCACAGTATGAATTAATGCAACCTATAGGTAAGCTTGAAAGGAAACCGCTCTTTTTTTGAAAAGTTTTTGCAGCCGGACCACAAATCGCAAGGCGAGGTGAGGACAAGCGGAGTGGGGTGCTACGAGTAGCAAAGTGGTGGCTTGTAGATAAGCGAAGTCCGAGGGCTGAGGGGAAGGCTGAAGTCGAAAATGGCTTCGAACCACACGGGATAGATGTGAATAACATGGATTAAGACAGGCCTATGTCCAACAGTAAAGGGCTGCTGATTATGATGGTGATAGGTACATTTCTCCCTCTGAGACCTTACTGAGAGTTTTTGTCTATGATACGATTAATCTCTCTAAGATCCTTGCTCCGAGGAGTATGTAGCTAGATCTTTCATGCCTTGCTCACACTACAACAAGTTTTGACAGCCGTTAAGTAGGTATTCTCTATTATGAAGTTCGACATTTGAAAATTTCGAATTCAAAACCAGCGTTCGGATACACGTACATTTTCAAATGTCAAAAGATTCACACCTAAAAAGAAAGACTTTCTTTTTAAACATTTCACAAATGTAATTTAGACTTTATTGCATTGTATTAAGGTCGCGTGTTGCTTTTTTTAGTTGAGACTTATGTTGTTTTGAGTTGGAGCACGGGAATGGTAAATGTCATTGGTTTTGTGCGGTTAATGAAGGATATATGAATGTGGACATGCATGGCTGTCGAAATAACATTTTGATCCATTCTGGTTCGATTGATCGGATATGGGGATAAAAAGTACCATTCGCTATGCGTCCTACAACAATTATTCTAGCTGTATTTACGTATCATATTTCTCATCAATGTATGGTACGTGTCTAGTTTTATATGATGTGACATACATTAAATAATACTAGCTGTCCCAGTCAAAATGTGTCAGATGCGTTTGTCATACAACCCGTTACCCTTTGGAAGTAGAAATTTGAAAAAAAGTAGCTTAAATGCTTGAACTCGGTCTTTAACTATGAAGAGTATTGATTGCAATTGTATGGATGACGTTAGTAAGGACCAGTTTTAAAAAAAGTAACAAGTACAGTTTTAAAGGTGAAATAGCACAAATTAATCACACTGTAGTATACTAGTCAAAAATAACGGACCCTTAATCCCAAAAATATGAAATATTAATCGTGTGCGAATGTAACAGCCCATATTTACCACAGTCTGGTTGATAAGACTACAGCAGAAATCCCAGTAGACGACAGTATGCGGTGCTGTGAAGGTAATCATGGCATGTCCACACTGCGCGCCGCGCGGTCGGCTCTCGACAAAAGTGAGATATATGTTAAATACGACATTTTTTATTTTTCAGTGCTGGAGTATGAATTTATGGTATTTTGTCGACTGTTGTCTGTGGCTCGGGCCGCCGGGGACACTTTATGGTGCTTTACCCAGAGCTACTAACGCGGCCTCGCTGGTTTGAAACGTAGCAAGAGAACCAACACATGGCTGGTTAGGGTGTTGCTGATGTAGAAAAAAATGTGACAAAAAAATTACTTCCTCGTCCATCTGTATCCGCTAATACCACATCCTTAAAATAAGTATTATAAGCTCCTGGGTGTCAGTCGTCACCAAAAACTTCTAACTCCAGTACATACTTCAAAATTTGTTGCAAATTAGCAAACATCCAATATATTTTAAGCTCCTGGGTGTCAGGTCACCTAAGACATTACTAGCTCCTTGTTCAGAATTATAATATTTTTTAATTGAAGTTAAAAAATATTATAATTCTTTATTTGAAGAATTATTGTAGCAGCCGTAGTTACAACATCCATAGTAATAACTGCTCCTGGTTGCGAGCAGTTATTACTATGGATCGGAGATTACAACATTACCCCCCACATACAAACTCACAAACGCTTCCTCTTTATAATACTAGTGTAGGATTTTCACAATCTAACATTTTCTTGAAACAAGTAGATTACTACTTGTTTCAAGAAAATGTTAGATTGTGAAGAAACATCATAGAGCACTTAAAATGCGATAGCCAGCCCTAAAATATTAGTTAATGTAACGTCCATGTGACATCAGCTCCTGGGTCCACCTCTAGACGTCGCCAGCTCGCGCTCGGCGCCGGTGGTCGCGCGCCGCTGCCCCAGCAACTAGTTGCAGGCAGCCCTCGCCGCGTCGGTAGCGCTTGTAATGTGCGCATTTGCTCCGCACCCAACGGTTATGCTCCCGTTGAAATTTCTGGGTAAAAGCAGCTTATCACGGGCTCCCTTCATTATATTTGCGTGATTGATTTACAACATCATCTATTGAATTACACACATTCAAATTTTCGCATTATTAGTACAATAGGATACCTACCTATTATGAGAATAAAGGAGGAGGGGGGGGGGGGGAATTAGTTTCTGTATAGTAATCCAAACGCAAGTGGCATCGAAATGTAGTTTATAAGATTGTGAAAAATAATTTAAAAGGTGCCTGTGAAGGTCTAATTTCTGAGTGACGCTTTAATCGAACCCAGGACGTCCAGACAGCGCGGCGCTCGAGCGCGTCGGCCACCACACCACGGCGGGCGGTCTATAAAATGCCAATATAATCAAAATGCCAGATAGTAAATTTTCCGTCTTAAAAAGATTTTTTTCTGTACTTAGGTATTTATTACAATAAATATATAATTGAAATGTCCATGTTCTCCATCAGCTCATCAGCTTTTTAAATATACCTATGCATTTCTAAAAAATCAATATTGCATTACAAATTGGAAATGCTGCCAGCCTTTTAGGCACGTTGCAGCAGGGCGCCGCTCTTTTTAGGCTGTAAGTACCTACAGTTAAGGATTTTTTAATTTACTTTATTTTTAAGAGCAATTTAAATGACAATAATGTGAAGCAATCAGACCACCTGCGTATCATCGAGAAGGAAG
Source organism: Plodia interpunctella (assembly GCF_027563975.2). Lineage (NCBI taxonomy): Eukaryota > Metazoa > Arthropoda > Insecta > Lepidoptera > Pyralidae > Plodia > Plodia interpunctella. Next base: position 6,108,422 of record NC_071319.1, on the reverse strand, counting down.
GGGCGCGCGGCGCGGGGGGCTCCTCTTTACACCGGAAAGGACGTAGGCTTCACTCTGACGTCATATTTTTAATTAACCTGTTCTGCTGGCCTACCATCAACTTTTACAGGACGATTCCAATGCAACTCAGTTCAATTTAGGCACCTAAAATGAATCGCATTCATACTAAACATTAAGTCGACGGTACGAATTTGCGATGCAGTTCAGTTTAGGTCGTAAAGTGGATCGCGTTACGAGATGATGGTAAGCCCCCTGGAGTTATGAGTTATTCCTTTTAGTTGAGATTTTACTTCTTAAAAGAATCAAAATCAAATCATTATTTACAATGAATGGAAGTAGTTATAATGGTGGAAACAAAGAATAAACTGGATCTGAACCTTTGTTTATCTGTAAGTAGTTGTAACAAAGCTGCAGGGTTTGTATTTACAAGCTATTATTTAACTTGCAATGTACTCGTATATCCCTGTCTGTATGTCTCGGGTGGAATCTTGCAACTCAATTTTGAAACAGAGAAGCAGACATGTCCATTTGATTGAGCCGAAATTTTGTACACACGTTTAGTTTGGATAACAATGTATTATTATGATAAGCATGACCTGATGGCGCACCCAGACACGGCTCCAGATTCAACAGAACTTCTCTTTTTTGTATACATTAAAGGCAATAAGATCTCTGACAACAATAAAAGCTTGTGTCAAAAATGACATTTTTGTAAAAAAACTTATTTAGTGTGTAACGCCACGCATCATGACCTCTTTAGTCATATCGCGTGCGCGCCGGCATGATTTTTATTTCTTTCATTCTAAATTCAAAATTTGAAATTATTGTTCCACTTGATGTTTTGAAATCACATTTTGACTCATTCATTACCATAACGATATCGGCACGTACTACACGTACGCTGTAATAATAATAAAATATACCTATATAATAAATTATAGCCCTTGAAGGGTCTGTATTTTACTTATCAATGATACTATTATACAACTGTCTGCCTTTGCCTATTTCTACTCCAACCTACCCTGAGAGTACACTGCCACCTAACAAGTTGAACGCGCAAATCTCTGAAACCGCAATAATTACAAAATTACCATATTATTAGGGGTAGGTATTGCGGGGTCATGTCATCTGGACACGTGAAATAAACTTGATAAATATCCTGTCTTTATAATATGCCTGTTTGAATGTTTTTACACGTTCACGCAAAATCTACGACATCAGTGTGCCAGGTACGAAATACATTTGAATTACGTCACCCTAACTCGGTTAGACCCAAGATGACCCATTTGTGGGTCAAGGACCTCATCAACGTGTCCAAAACTCACAATTATAAATTCCAATATTATTATGAGGCGTAAAATCCAACCGTACCAACTAGGTTTACAATCGGGACGAATAAAGGCCGCCCGGCTAAGGTCACCTCAAAAACATTATATTCCCTCAATCTTTTCTATAATACACCTTCCAACGGTCGTCTATAATGAAAATAGTTTTATAATTACATCAACAACCAGCAATGTATCCTAACAATTTTAAAAGTGTTGGGAACGAATTAGTTCCAATAATGGAATCCCGTCGCCCGGAAACGAATAAAAAACGCGGCAAAACTTTTCAAACTTGGAACTCAATGGAACGTCATTTTTTACGTCCGTTCGGCTTGTCGCAGTGAAAAATGATATAATTTATATCGGTACCGGCTGGTAGCAGGCCGCTACCCGTTTTGTGTGCGCGTGATAAAATATAAATAAAAAATAAATTTTATAATATTTTTTCTCTTCTACTAATTTAAAATGTTTCCTTATCAACGCGCGGCGCGCTTCGACAAAAGGCGTAGTGATGTGGTGCTTGTTACATTTTTATCGATATTGATTTTTCAAGTTTAGATGTTTATGGCAAGTAATCATAAAAAAGTCGATCATACCCAAGTATCCCTGCTTCCATACTCCATGCTAGTATTATAAAGAAAATATTTGTATTTTTTGTTTATAAGTAATAAACTCAAAAACTACTGGACCAATTTTGATGAAATTTGACACAAAGACAGGCGAAGCTTTCAAGAGTAACATAGGTTTCTTTTTATTACGGTTTTACCCGAACAAAGCTGGGATGAATATCTAATTAGTTTATTAAATGTAATAAGTAATTACTTTTTACATTTTAAAAAGTAAACTACTTTTAGTAATAATTACAATTACTTAGCACGTTTTAGTAGAATTGAAATGAAATAAAAACTTATCTGAACTAAATAATGTTAACAATGCGGTAAATTACTGTATTGCATTTACGCGCATTCATTACAATAAATACTTACATCAGACAACACAGAGTTGGGACAACATACGGTTGAAGAGTTTATAATATTAATCTAACGCACTTATCGCTCAAATTAAATCATTAACCACTTTTTATGAACAACCGCTCAATTTTTTGCACATTAATTAATACTATAACCACGTGAAGATGTTATCTATCGATAATTTAAACTACACTACCGCACACATACAGCGACATTCTCACGCACAAGTAAATCAAAGCGTGCGTTCATACAACCACGAATAAAATATTCAAATTTGGGAGCTGATTCCGTTTATGGCTACTTAATTTGGGTGATTCGATTTAAATATTTAAAAAAGGAACATCAGAAAAAACGAACGACCATAGACATTCCACCGCTTTGAACACGCGGTGGACTCGGTTAAGTTTTTTTCTTGTTTATGTGTAAGTGTAGCAGATTTCTGTAATTTATGGTTTATGGCCATGCCAACTTTACTTCGATCAATTGATTGTTATAGATAGCTTTATTTATATACGGATTTATGACTGTTGGCAAGTTATGGTTTTTAATTTATTTAAATTACGCCTTTAGCAGATATTTGCATTTTATACACGTTATTAAACTTAAATTCATTGTTATTGTTATTTGTCATAAAATTTACATAAATGCATCTTGAACCAAGAGGAATATTATTATTGCAAACTGGTTTGGAGCCGCGGATCCGTATTCGCATAATTTCTATGAACGTCCATTAATGTAAATGATGAAACTATCAAAAATGGTTTTTGGTATTTTCATTGTTTCCCTTTCACCTGGAATCTCTAATGTGTACTATGCATAAAGCTGATTCTGATTATAGACTGGTTCCGTTTTCCCCTTATAAGTAGCGGAAATACACATGCCAATAGTTTATACACTTGCATGCCAGCTACTTGCACGGTTTACTAGCGTGCGTTAAGTACACACCTCCGCCCTTACCGTATATCCCACTTATGTAATCCAAGTTCAATTTAAACTGCAGCGAAAATATTATAGGTATTCATCACTAAAACATAAAACTTTATTTGAAATATTTTCTCTACATTAACTGCGCTACTGTCTGAAAATAATCGAGCGCACTCGAGAAAACATTGCGAATTGGTACGCAGCTGAAAACGATCGTGTATCAATATAATCCCTCGGAATGAGCTCGGAGTTTACGAGCGCGCGGTCGTAAAACATCGGGACGGTGCGCGCCGGACAAATCTATGAGACGTATCAATTGCACGCGCTTAAGGTGAAGCTGTGGTGGAAAATAGCAGACAATAAGATAAACTTATCAGAGCTTTAAATTAAATGGTTATAAAAATATAGTTATTTAGGTTTTCCTACAGGGATCCAGAGAATGAAAAGATGAAGGATTCACGAGAATTTCATAACGCAGCAATGAGTAGGTGAGAAGTTCTCGTTGCGTCTTAGCGCTTAGATAGTGTCGAACTAAATTTGATAATAAATTGGGATGTTGAACTGTTTGTGGCTAACAGTGTATAGTATGACCTGGCTAATGATCCTAGCTCACTACATCACTGTAGACATTCAACTTTGTCACACAAATCAATAAAAGAGTCAATTTTACTAATTGAGACAATAACATCAGTAAAAATTAATGAAGTAATAAAGGCAAACAAGACAAAGTTCTTGGCCAATCTCATAACTGGTAGTGCGAGTAAGCGTTCCAATTAAAATATCTATTAAGGAACGTAACTGCAATATTAAAGTGTCATAATAAGTTAAGTCATTATTGTAAAGAAACAATAACTACGTCAATAAATGTATGCACCTTAAGATGACTGCCCGCGCACGACGACGCTGAGCGAATGAACAAAAAAGCGCACGGCACGAGACATTCATCTGACATTCAACGCTGGGAGGGGCTTACCGCACCCCGCCTCTCAAAACGAGCCTTCCCATTGGCTCATTTAAAAATCGATTCCATTTTATAAATATGTAACCACTTCCATGGTACCAATTTCAAAAAGTTCTATTCCAGTTTCTCCCATCACTAAACTCGCCCGTGTCTCGACGTCATTAGATTCGAAATTCGATCGTTTGACGTTTAGTGTTGCGACGTTCTTTATCGATGGACACTCAATTGTTTTACCGACATGTCTTTGTAGTCTCTTTTGTTTTATTTAAAGGAGAATAGGTCCAAGAGCTGTATTTTTTGTCTCCGCATGGAACAATTCTTGACAACGAATATTTTTTTCTTACGTCGCGCCTGTCGGAATAAACAATGAAACGCGTAGGTGGGTGAAATTGAATCGGTAATAAATAATGGTGTACTTATGATTTATGAAACAGGGGAGAAGCAAGGATCGGAACGCAGATTATGATCGGGCTTATTTCATAGTTAGGTACCTATAAGTAGTTGTTGTGTTTTATTCATGTACCTAGTTGTACCTAGATATAAAGTCATTTAATGTTATAAATTAACTTTTGCCAGTAAACCGAGGTTGCCATAATAGAAAAAAAATTATAAATACACAAAAAAAAATCTTTTGCCTAACGATATTAGATTTAATTAACTGATTCGGTATTGGAATAGTAACTTATGCATTACGTGTTAAGTGAAATATTATTCATTATAATCAGTATTTAAAATACCTAGTATGTTCCTGAGTATGTTTGAATTGAAAACGAAGAAATAATATATTGTCCTGTCCTGACACATGAATTATTTAAGTTGTATAGCGAGAAAAGTCACGGAAAATTAGTGTACTTGTGTAATGAAAAAGCAAAATAATTCAAGACTACTTCTGCTGGCGAGCTATATAATAAGGAAAAATGATAAAATTCATCAGATTCGGATCCGAATGGAGCGGGGAAATTGTTTTCAATTACCGCTTTCACTAGGGTTTTCACCGGTTAGTTTTCATATTTATTATTGTTTTTTCATAATTACAACTTTAACTGCATTGTTACGATGTTCCCTTGTCGTTTATCGTTTATATGTATTTGTTTGTGCGATCGGAAATTATGCAAACTGAGAATCACTTCCGCTGTACCTTTATAGTCGATTTTGGTGAAAATTATAAAATCTTAATTTCATAATTTTCACCAAAATCGGTTCAATGATAACAAACACCCATAAGTTAGGTACACTGACGCAGTAGCTCTCCTAACCATTGCGATTTCATTGTCATACCTCCATCCTAATAAAATAAGTACGTGGGTATTCAGTAGTACATAGTAATTATGAGCGATCAAAATGAAATAAATAAATAATCCGGACAAATCACACAGATTGAGCAAAGTAGTCCCAAAGTAAGTTCGAGACTTTTGTTTGACAATAGTATATTCCATAACAAATACATATATAGATAAACATCCAAGACCCGTCCCAATAAGAAAAATATCATTTTCCATCATGACCCGACCGGGGATCGAACCCGGGACCTCTCAGAGGCAAGCACTTTACCACTGCGCCACCGAGGTCGTCAGCAATAACTACTTAAAAGTCATAAATTTATGAAGAGAAAAACTGAAAATGCCATGAATTGTTCTATGTCGATATAACTTCCTTATTTAAGCAAAAATGCGATGCATCTTGGTGGAGCCATTCGATTTATATAAGTATATCTAAACTAGCGGCTCGCTCCGGCTTCGGGTAAAACCATACATAATCTCTATCTAATGCGTATTATTTCGCTGTAAGTTGGCGACCCTAGCCTCAACATAAATCCTGTGTTCTCTCCACCATTTAGTTAAATGTCCGCTCGCGGCGTTCCATTTTCATAATGGCCGCCGTTGACCAGGCTTTCAGATGTCCTCGCGAAATTAAACGAGGCTTCTTTTGTAATTGCAATTTTATCAAAATGGCTGTTACAATTATTACTATTGTCGTCAGAAATTCTGTCTTTATTACAAGAAATAGTACCTACATTATATTCTGTTGTCAATATTGAATAAATTATTTTAATGTTGAAATTGACAAAATGTAAGTGCACAAGCTTCATATTCAATCAAGTAATGTTGTGACCCCAAGCAATATGTTATATGAGAAGTAGCAGTACGTTGTTGTTTAAGATATTGGGTATTTAGGAGTCGGTGTACTTGCTTAAGTACTTTTTGTTGGTTTTAATTTAATAATTCAACTCAATCCCACTGTCCCACAACATTCTAAAAGCGAAAGCTTAGATATGAGTGAAGTCGGTTTCTCAAGTACGCTAAACCTACTGAACTTCGATTTCGACGAAATTAGGTTATATAAAAGTAGGTATTCTATGTATTCTGTATACTCTTATATATATCTATACTTTTTATTCCCGAATTCTCAGAGCCCTGGGGCGCAGCTAGATCCATACATACTTACAAATAAATAAAATTGAAGTGTCTGTGTGTAATTTCAAAATAACAGCATTTTTTTAATTGCATGGTATTAATAACCCGTTTGTATAAAACTTCGCCATTTAAAGTGAGATACATAGAATTTAATGTTTGGATTTGTGGATAGAAAAAAAATAATAATTCATAAAATGGATTTTGAATATACTTATTCTTATTCTCAAAATTAAGCTAGGCACGCGTACCTACTTAATATGACAGATGTTTATTAATTAAATACTACTTAAATCTTTTCTATAAGCGAAATAAGGGCAAGTCAAACAGATTTCAAGATTCACCGCAGTATACCGCGGGGAGTTCCAAATTGCGCTATTAGTGCCGTAGCTGTGATGTTGATGATGGGGTGGATCTCTTGCATCTAATGAAATAACACCCGCTGTCCGCAACGAGGGTAAAATGAACCACGAAATGGCAAACAAACGCGAATGTTATGAATATTAAGTTTCACCCCTCGCGAGGGGCAGTGATGTGATTGGCAATCGATATCGGCGGAACTTCACTTAGATCGTGACTAGGAAATTCTTGTAGGAAATATTTGTTTGTCAACAGCTTGTATATAGAATTGACACGTTCCACGTTACTTCACGGAGTTTAACACTCTCGGAGTTTAGTAACTGCGTACCTACCTACTCAATTTATTTTTTAATGATTACTTGTTTTTGTTGTCAACAGCTTGTATATAGAATTGACACGTTCCACGTTACTTCACGGAGTTTAACACTCTTGGAGTTTAGTAACTGCGTACCTACCTACTCAATTTATTTTTTAATGATTACTTGTTTTTGTTGTCAACAGCTTGTATATAGAATTGACACGTTACTTCACGGAGTTTAACACTCTTGGAGTTTAGTAACTGCGTACCTACCTACTCAATTTATTTTTTAATGATTACTTGTTTTTGTTGTCAACAGCTTGTATATAGAATTGACACGTTCCACGTTACTTCACGGAGTTTAACACTCTTGGAGTTTAGTAACTGCGTACCTACCTACTCAATTTATTTTTTAATGATTACTTGTTTTTGTTGTCAACAGCTTGTATATAGAATTGACACGTTCCACGTTACTTCACGGAGTTTAACACTCTTGGAGTTTAGTAACTGCGTACCTACCTACTCAATTTATTTTTTAATGATTACTTGTTTTTGTTGTCAACAGCTTGTATATAGAATTGACACGTTCCACGTTACTTCACGGAGTTTAACACTCTTGGAGTTTAGTAACTGCGTACCTACCTACTCAATTTATTTTTTAATGATTACGAATATCAGATATACAATTCCTAATCTGATAACATTTACCCTAATTCTAATAAGAATTGGTAAGATGTTGTAATGTTTTAATTTATTTATTTCTTAACTGCAATTAGAATGATGGACGCTACGAAGCAGAATTGACAACATGGACAAGAAGTATGACTGTAAGAGATCCCTACATGGGATAAGTTAAATCTGTCGATGTACCTACATGGATCTTGTAATCTTTTTAATTTAAGTATGTAAGTAGGTCCTTATTTTTCGTGCTTCTAACAAACAAACATTATGACCAACTCCACTGCCAAGTTGGCCAGAAACTTCTGGAGACATCGATATCGATACACGTCCCCTCCCTACGGCTGCCGCGCTCGACACTGGCAATTTTCACCGCGGGTCGCGTCCGCGCGCCATGTGTCGAGATTGCGATTGAATCGAGTACTCGATTACACGCTCGCGTGGCAGGGGCACTAATCGAGAGTTGCTTCTGTCTATGTTTGTTTCTTACTCTAATGCGAACATTAAATTTATCCCTTAATGGTGACCGCGGCTCCACTCACTAAAAGTTACTACCTATTTAATGTTACCTACACGTCTATGCATGTCATGAAATGAAATAATCAGCGGGAATCAAACCCACTTCCCTATTTAATCTAATAATAATTTGCCCATACTGGCCGATTAGACAGGGTCGTGGGTTCCAATCCCGCTTGAGTCCTAATTTTTTTTCATCCCATTATTTAACAATATATATAAGCTGGCACTACAACTAGAACCCCTCTCAAAAATATCGAGTTTCTAAGTTCATTGGTTTTGCAACGTCCAATTTACTACAGCAATTAATTAAATATCTAGGTACAATACTACGAGTACCTAAGCAAATGCCTCCGATCCTATTTTATCAATTTGTGGCGAAAATTAAAAAAAATGTCGTGAAATAATTATCTGTTAGTTAGAATTTTAAGCTTGTCCATATCTTCCTCCTAATGTACTGGGAATTTCCTATACATTTATCATTTATATTATTTAGATGTTATTGTATGATATTTAATTTTATATCGCACATAAATCACAAAACCGGCAAAGGCCCGAAGGTCGCTCGCATTAAGGCAGGCAATAAAAAAGTTAACAAACAAAAATCATAACCAGAATGCCAAATCACGTGTAACAACGTTCCAGAACTGAATAAATCCTAATTTGGAACGTGCTTCCGTCGCCCGAACTCTCCACCAGTCATCTTGAACTCTAGAACTACCATCCTAAAAGCAATCTTACTAAGAAAGTCAAAGAGAAAGAGGTCTTAGAATGTAGTTAAACTGGTCGATGTCACAAAGCGTTTCCGTTTCATTGTGCGCGCGATCGAGAGTTGGATAAATTCAAATAAAGAATGTTTGATTCACACTCGGTTAATGAACAGGGGTAAGCAACATTTCTGTTGATTTTTTTTTTATTTTCAATATTTTTGGATGGTTACTTTATAAGTGTTTATATATGTATCGTATAATGCTCTAAATTTGGATGCATGCCTTACATTCTGAAAATAAATAGGTATCATTGGTAATTTTTTTTTTAGAATAAAAGGATGAAGTTTCAACCATGATACTTAATGTGCCAATCAGATTGATTTTGTCAGACACAATCAATTATATGATCATAGAAACTCTGAATCTAGGCCTAGGTAGCAAATCTTTCTGGTTCTAAATGTTTATTTATTCCTTTAAAAAATATTTATTTTTAAATTTATATCGAAATGCACCGAAACAGTTAACAACCCCAAAGTCGTACCTAGTATTTTTTTCGCCGGCTACCGTGCGCGGCGGCCAGCCTTTAATATCAAAAAGATTTATTGCTGGCCGGTAAAAAATTGTAGCGTTTAAATTATATTTAGTAAAAAAATATAAAAAAGCAGCTAAAATATTACCTTCAATTTGTACAATTAAATGACATAGGACCTCGTTGGTAGATTTTAAAAAAGGATTCTAACACGATTGAAATATAGCTTAAAGTATTTTAATTATGGTGTTATGGTGTTTGATTAAAAGATGTGCGCTCACTAAAATTAGTTTATTTTTGTGCTACGATTACATTAATATTTTAGAAAAATTAATGTGTGTTCTCGTTGGTCTGTGGCGGCGGCACTCCGATTTTTGTCAAAAAGTTCCTGAAAAAAAGTAGAACAAAAGTTAACTATATGGCATTGAGCAGTCCCAACATGAGACTACAAGACGTGAGATACCTGACGACCATTACTAAGACTCCGCTGTTCGTCGGTCTGTCACCACGCTGTATTTCCTGAACCGTGATAGTTAGACAATACAATTTTCACAAATTGTGAATTTCTGTTGCTGTCTGTGTTTTTACTGTCGAAATCGAAATCGAAATCGAGATCGAGATCGAGATCGAAATCGAAATCGAAATCGAAATCGTAATCGAAATCATATTTATTCATAAATTAGGCCTTCACACTTTTTCACGTCATATTCTAAATTAAATGATATTTACCAAAGCTACAAACTACTAGCATTTCGGAACGACCACTGCAGAGAAGAAACGCCGAAAGAAACTCAAACAGTGTTGGTCCCTATTGCGCCAGAAGGGCTTACCATTTTTTTCAATATAAATTTATGTATAATTTTTTTATCAGTAATATAACAATGTAAGTACATCATAAAGTACATGGTCAAAAGGTATACTGAAACATATTACGATTGTGATCAAAAGGAAAAAAAATAAAAATTAAAAATAATTAATCGGTAAGTCCGACTTTAAAATAATTAATCGATACTGTGATATTGTAAATTTTATGAATGACTCATTTCGGAAATGATTCCTTCCTCGTTGATCGTAACGACAGCGCGGCCGCAGCTCGCAGCGGTCAATACGTTCTGAGAACCACCAGCTACGAGAGTGAGTACCTGACGATGTTGTCGAGCGCGGGCGCGGCGCACAGGTTGTTGTGTCCGAGCCCGCAGCCGCGCTCGAACGACTGCAGCACGAGCGGCGCCGCGCGCGGATGCTGCGCGCGTGACTTCTCCAGCGTTTCGTGCAGCTGCCAGAATACGCACGCAGGTGAAGAACAGAGCAGTGAATCGTGAAATTCAATTAGTAAATATGTCAAATAACTGCCCCTATGTTTGCTGTGCCCTCGCAGGACGTCACTTGTGCTTATCTTCTGTCTATGTACCTAACATTTCAAACTTGTGTTTTGCAATAAATGAATCTGAACGTATTTCTGAATAGACACTTTAACACTACAAAGTTTCCCTAAAATTTCTAGATGTTTAATAAAATCGTGAATAGGCTATTCCCCCAACGTCATTGCAACAAAAAACGCAACAAAATTTACTAATATAGCTAATTACCCTAATTTATCAGTTTGATTTATCATTTTTCAGAACATTGTGAAAACTTTATTGTGATAAAACCGTGTCAATCAAAAAAGCACCTTAACAGAGAGCTCGTAGGGCACAACTTTGTCCCCCTTGGCGTGCAGGATGAGGATGGGCAGCGCAGGCACGGCCGTCAGGTACTGGTCCGTCGTGAACGAGTACTCCGACGAGTCGTTGAATGGCTTCACGAAGGTCTCCTTGTAGTACGGCAGCCAGGACACCAACTGGAACAATCAACATCTGTTTAAGGTCCAAAGGCCTCACCTAGCAGCACACTAACGCCGTCAACACATTTTTATCAATCTCTTTTATTTCCCAGCAAATAATAAAAACATTATCTTGACAATTGTGCCATGGCCTTAAATTAGTTTCTTTCGGCATTTCTTCTCAGCAGTGGTGGTTCCGAAATGCTCGAGTTTGTAGCTTTTTGAGATAATAAAAGTATTATATCCTACTAAAGTATGTTAATGTTTGTGTACGTGTATGTTTGTTACTCTTTCATGCGAAATCTATGCATATCATAGTCTAATCTACTGAATGGATTATTAAATTTGGTACACGGGTAGAATATAACCTGGAATAACATACAGGGTACTTTTTATCCCGAAAGTCAAGGGTTAATCGGCCCCAAAGCGCTGTCAATGAGAACAATATAGATCACCTTAGAGAACGGATGCTTCTCAATCTCCTCCATGAGGTTGTTGAAGGGCGCCTCCAGCACCAGCGCCGCCGGCTGCGGCAGCACCGGCACGCCCTGCTCCTCGCACAGTCTCGCCATGTTGGCCACTAAGTTTGATGCTATCGCTGTTCCTGATAACAAAGTAGCTGTTTAAAAAATATCAAAATCTATATTATCCTATTTCCTCTGACTTATAATGTATGAATCGAAGTAATTGCATTACTTCAATTCATACATAATCTGACAGCAAATTAGTATGACTACGAATCGGGAAGAAAATTAAGGTTCACATTCAAAATTCATTATTCAACTTGTGACGTCAAAAATGTATTTCAATCGAAGTCTGAGGTTCACTCTTAGGTATAGATATTGATTTATAATATGAAGGGTACATACCAAGCGAGTGTCCCCATATGATGACAGGGGGCCTATTCTCCGGGTCCAGGGAGTCGATGAGCCACGCGTACACGCACAGCGCGTCCTCCACCACACCGCGCTCCGTCGGCCGCACCGGCGTCGAGTCGCCGTAACCTTATGACATCAATAATTTTGTCAATTATTCATAGGCGTAGCTAGGTACGGCCAGAGACTTGCCCCCAAAGAGTTCGCTGGTAAACTGAAATTCTTTAAGAATTTTTGTTATGTATCTGTTAAGATTTACACCACCACTTTGCGTCCGAATAAATATTCAGTCTTCATTTAGCCGTTGTTTCATTGACACTTCCCTATCAAATATGTAAGAATTAAATGGATCACATAGAGCTGCGGAGAGTAGCAAACCTCTGTAGTCGAAGGTGATGACGTGGAAGTTAAGCCTCTGGAACACCTTGTACATCTGCAGGCGATGGGGCGACGCGCGGTGGTTGGAGTTACCTGCAATACGATGTTATCAATGTTACACTATTGAAGCAAATGCTGATTGAGAGGTCAAGACTTCCGACTGAGATCGAAAGGACCCTAGCTGGAAGTCTAGTCATGCCATATAAGTTTAAGTTTATACAGGAACGCTCGGAAGAGAAAGAGTTATCAAACATTGGCCTCAAAAGTGGGTGCCAGCAAAAGTGGATGGGTCTTAGAATAGGATCACTCTCACAGTAGATGACTTACGAGGCGACTAAGCGAGCATACCAATAACTTTGGTTGACGCCTGACGCCAACCCTCCCATAGCCAGACGGCCGGTTGTAAAATCTGATCTTCAAAATTGTGAGGTTTATATCTGGTTCCAGGCTTCTCACCGTCACAGTCCTGAATGCAAGCTGAACATGTGGAGATGAGAAAGAGAGAGAGAGAGAGTTACCAACCGTGGCAGTACAGCACTATAGGATTCCTGGTCCGCTGCAGCTGGATCTGGAGGGTGGGGTCGATGGTGGTGTAGTCTCTGATAACGAACATGTCGCGGAACAGGCAGCACGGCACGATGTGCCACACTCCTGGGAAAGGTTATGATTAATTACAAGCTTAGGTGGAATATTGCAGCTTAATTTTGAAGCAAATATCTTCGATCGATTAAGCACACATTTAGTGTGGATGACAATGTGTTGTTATAATAACCATGATCTGAACTCCTCAACGTCTAATAGCACTGACATGAAATTTTACACTTGTCTTTAGTTGTAATGGTGATGCATTTTTGTGATGCGGAAGACCTGATGGACCTGATGATGAATAAGGATCCGCTCCGCTTTTTTGCCACGCGTTGCGTGTAATAAGATGTCCTTGACAAAAATAAAAGCTTATCAATTACATCAAAAATGACAGGTTTATATAAGTTTTTTACAAGTCGGTTTAAATAAGTTTTTTTACAATCAGACCTGATCGCCAGTATCGAGGTTTGGCCGAAGCCATCATCCAAATCGCAATACAACGAGCTCACCGATTTTGATGGGGCATTGGTCCGCCTTGGAAGTGAACTGGATGCTGAAGTTGCGGCCGCCAATCACGTTGCAGCTGGCCGGATTCTCGTAGTCCAAATTACGGGGATAATTTACTGGACAAACAACCATTTAGTTCAACTTCACTTCTGAAACTACTATGAGTCAATACTCCCAAGAACATTTTGATGTAAGGTACTTCTATATCTACTTGTGGTATATCTCTTTCTTAGGTACGTACCTATACGTATAGACCAGGGCCTGATAAACTCTTAGGCTAATTAGCTACAGCCTAGGGCGCGAGGATCAGCTGGTGCTGAATCTGTACACATGCACTTTGATCTTGCATCATTGTACCCTAAATATGTCAACTAGACAGACCAAACAATAAAATAAAATGCAAATAGAACCGGCCGGAACCGGCATTTGAGATGGCGCATCATCATAATTAGCCTAGGGCGGTCAGAACTCTTGATGAGTCACTGATTTAGACTATGTCAACGTTGAAAGAGATAACAATACTTTGTACTGGCTCCAGTGCAAAATTAACTATCAATCGACATACACGTACTGCAGTTGGAGAAAACCATCTTCCTCTGCACACACTTGCTGTATTTGAACACGAGCGGCAGCACAGCCACCTGTACCACGAACAGGCTAGCGGTCACCGACGCACCGGTCATCAAAATAGTCCTGCCGATAACAGTCCCCTTCAATAATTTTATTAGCTAATGTCGGGTAGTATATTTTGCTATTTGAAAATATCAGGCGAAATTGTTTACAGAGTTTAGAAATCACCGCCCTACAAACCAGCCATCTACATCATGAATAGTATAATTATAGATTGCGTTATTTCAAACTAATCCCGTTATTACTTATATTTACCTCACATTATTAAACAGTGGAAGAAATAACATCCCAACTATGTAGTAATTCCCTTACAGCACTGACTCGTAAGGCATTGAGTACTTACCCAATCATTTTCTACTACTATTTTTGGCTCCTTATACTTAAATGTAGCGTTTTTATGCATTATTATTTTGTTTAGCAATTTTTTTGAACATTTTCAATTTTTATACAAAATAGGCATTTCGTAGACTATGGGGAGATTTTTCTAAATGACATTTTACGTCACGACAAGCACAGATTGATGTAAAGGGAACAAAATATAGTGCAGTATGATTGTACTACCACAGAGGAATAATTCTCGTGGTTTTGTCTATGACATAGCATAAGATACTTTTTACTTGCAAATACCAATGGAATAAAAACCGCGCGGTGGACCTCACCGTAAAACCCACCCCGGCAGAGGCCAACCACCACATATATAAGAACATTAATGTTCTTATATCTGTGTCTTCTAACACAAATATTATTTTTAATATTTCTAGAAAACCTGACAAAGTTGGGAATGAAATAAAAACAAATTCTAATAAAAATAATGGAATTTATTCAACTTAAAACAATAAATTACAGAGAGTATAAAAGCAGCATAAATTAATTATTAAATAATATAATATTATCACAATCTAACTGGGGCCTTTGGACGAATTAGACTTGATTACAATAAAACACAGAAAAACCAGTAAAAAGCGTTTCAAATTCATGGTTACATGGGCGTGTGGTTCCGTCCTAGAATAGCACCACATTATATCCTCCCGTGGATGTCGTACGAGGCGACTGAGGGACACATCGCGTAGGCAACTGATAGGGAAAAATAGCAACAGAGAGTATTGGTCAGGTGTTATATGATAGCCCTGAACGCAATTGGACATGCGAGAGATGAAAGAGATTTAATAAAGATATCAAGTGAAAAAGTAACATTATTACGAAATTAGAGGAATTTATAAATCGACGTAACGTTGAAAGAATAGTCGAAGTCATATACGGCAAAGAAATTACTATTGAAGGTTAGAAGCCATTTTGATATCACAATAACATCACAAACACAACGCCACGCGGTATGTATGAGACCCTATCATCAAGATATATATTACATTAAAACGACCTTGTACTCTTAAATATTTGCCAAATTTGGCAAATATTTAAGAGTACAAGGTCGTTTTGCGATAAAATAAGGCACATTTGATTTCTATGAAATCGCTACCTTTAACTATACAACCGAATGCAGAAAGTGTACAAAGAAAGTGTGAAATCATTTATGATAATAATCATTTCTCTACATTTACATCGAAACGATTAAATATTTTACAAGTAAATGTAGAATTTTCCGTAGCGGTTGTCAAAGCTCTGAAATTTTAATCTGCATTATTGTCTATAATGGAACGGATACTAGTGGAACGACCCCTAAAATTGGACAACTATATCGACGTAAGCTCGACACGAGTTTGTGACGAAGCGAAGCTCATTGCGCAGCTCATCTGTGGCTGTTCACAAAATCTCTGAAATAAAGACAATAAATCAATTAACTTTATGCTTCTTAACTGCATGGTTAATTTTGCAGTACGGAAATGCGCCTGATCATTTCATATATCGATTACGCATAAACTAGGTAACGTAGGCTTTGCTATTTAACTTTATTTTTGGCGTTTGTTACGCCATTATTACCAATACTTAGGTTTATTCAATAACTATAAACAAACGATCAATTACACATGTAAATTACATATAACTAGTTGCACCCCGGGGCTTCGCACCCGTGGCAAAATCGAGATAAAAAGTACCCCGTTGTTGTAATAGGTTATATTCTATCAGTGTATGTACTAAATTTCACAATTCCTCCAGAAGATTTTGCGTGAAAGAGTGACAAAAATACACACATAAATCCTCACAAACTTTCGCATTTACACTGTTAGTAGTATTAGTAGAAATGTAAAATCCTAATGTAAATGTTTCAATCGATTTTAAAATTGTTCTCATGAAAGATATAGTGCTGAAAAAACGACTGTTCTACGGTGTATTAAAATTCTGATGCAAACTGACTCACCCTACGACTTGCGGCAGATCTTGAGCGTTACAGATGTACTTGTGCCCCAGGTTCTGGTCGCGGGAGTACGAGTGCAGAGTGACGGCGGCGCCGGCGCCGGCGCGCGACGCCACCAGCGTGCGGTACAGCTGGGGATTATAAACTTGTAAGACAATCGTGTTACCATACCAATATTTATTATAAATTGTTTGTAATAAACAGAAATTTGGCACAGATACAGACGAACCTTCCGGAGTTATAACGGAACCCTTACAGGATCACCTTGTTGTCCGTTTGTCCGCCTGTCAAGGACCTTTTTCTCGGGAATGCGTACACGTATATAGATGAAATTTACATGAAATATCGAGGTCGATGGACCCAAGAAGCTGTGAAAAAAATGAAATATATAACCATTGTTGAAAATTTTGCAATTTCAGAGGAAACTCAAAAACCTAGAATGATGAAATTTAGCATGAACAATGTAGATAAATATCAATAACTTATATACAAAAATTTGCTATTTAAAACTATCAGGCGTCGTATCTTCTTTCGTAAGAGGGAACGCTATGAAACGTATAACCTAAAACTATCGCAGGCTATGCTCACCCGTTCTCCAACGACATAAGGCACAACTTGGTCATCCTTAGCGTGCAGGATGAGTATGGGAAGACTGTTCACTCTGGACAGGTGGCAGTCGGAGCGGAACGAGAAGCGCTCCGATTGGCGGAACGGAGCTATGAACGCGTAGTCGTAGTACGGCAGCCATTTTGCTAACTGGGGATAAATTAATACATACATTTCAACTATGAATTAAGTTTTTGGAAGTGTCACTTTTGACACAAGCTTTTATTGTTGTCAGAGAAATCTTACTGCATTCAATGTGTGACAAAAAACATGTCGGTGCAGTAAACCGTGGATAGTAGTTTAGTAGTGATCATAATCATTCATTGTCATCCAAACTAAACGTGTGTACAACATTTCTGAAGACAAAGATTCATTCAAATAGTCTGATAAGAACAGTAACTGAATACCGTGCGAAGTGGCGGAGAAAAGTAGGAAAGCGGATCCTGGGCTCCAACGCTCAATGGCTGCGGAAAACACAGGGAAACGCTCAGATGAGAGAGAAATACTAACCATGGTGAGAGGGTAGTTGGCGACCTCATCGGCCATGTTGTTGAAAGGCGCCTCCAGTATGAGTCCGCGAGGCTGCGGCAGCGGGGCGCGGCGGTCCTGAAGCTCGGCGGACAGGGAGTCCAGGTTGCCGAGTAGATTTGATGATATGCCCGTGCCTGTACCATTTGTAATATAGAAATAGAAATATGTTTCTTCGTAGCATCAAATAAGTACACAGAATAATAGGAAATTAACATATTCTATTTACAAGCTTTTATTTAACTTGTATAACTGTACATCGGGAAATATTCGTAGTTAGATAAGTACAACAATAGGACATCAAGCCACCCAAATTCATTGCAAATTGCAACCGTGTCACAAAGATCATATCAGTATGAATGAACAATGCGTAGTTTGTGTACGAGTGCTTTTATTTGCCGCAATCAAAAACCAGCAATATATTCCGAATCAGCCAAAGTTGGGCAAACTGTTTCGCGTTAATGTATAGCCGGCATTGGTACATAAAGTTTGCTACGAATAACAAGTGGATCTGACAACTAGCGGTGTCGACGCAAACGTAGGCAAGCGGATCTTGGGCTCCGATGCTCAACGGCTAAGGAAGAAATCGGGAATACGCCCAAATCAGAGAGAGAAAGAGATAAACTACAAAGACAGTGACCATATAATATATAATTTTTACCCTCCGAAGTTCTGTACTTAGAAAGGTTTGAAAGCTAAAATTGAAAACAAAGCAATCAAGTACATTACCCAGCGAGTGTCCCCAGACGAACAACGGCGGCGCCACATCATCACCGTCCCTGTAGCTGTCGAGAGTGTCGTGCAGCCAGCCGTACACCGCCAGCGAGTCCTCCACCACGCCTTGTTCGCTCGGAGTCAGGTTGGTGGAGTCTCCGTAACCTTTATACACATTTTACGCCTTTTCAAGGCATATGACATGACTTTTACAACTAAGTACCGCCATCTGTGGCGGTTGACACTTATCACTATCGAGTCGATTCGCAGTTAACCAATTACAATTAACAACAAATTCGCAACGACAACCACATCGCAATGTGATTGGCTCGATGCGTCTCACTTCGAAACGACTCGAGAGAGAATAGTATCGTCGTATTTCATGGTAGAAGGTAAATGATTGAAGTTTTTGACGTCTATCATTTAAAAACTTCCAAAATTTTTTTGGGTTAGTTTGTAATGCGTTCTCCGTTTTTTTTAATATAATTTGAATAACATTCCTGTGAAAGACCAAGACGGTTACAACAATCTCGAAGTAATTTAAACTCTAACTCGTCTCGAGGGTTTTTGAATTTTCGATATTTACGCCTTAATTTGTCTTTTTCAGCAAATCGTCTAATAAGGGCGGTATTATACCAAGGGGGATATTTAGATGATCTAAGTTGATATTTAGAAACAAGTTTTTCAATTACATTATTTATCTCAGTATAAAATATATTAGTCATTTCATCCACATGAACGGTATTTGAGAATTTTAGGGGCCAATCAATCCTTCTTAGCTCCTCCCTAACCGTAGGATAATTAGCACGGTAAAAGTTGAAATTGATTTGCGATTTCCTTGACAATAACTATATAGTAAAGTCAAGTGAAATATCGAGAGCAGGATGATGAGGACCTATATTAATTAAAGGACATAATGGCTTTTGCAGTGAAGAACTTTCAACGTTAGTTAATACTAAATCTAGCGTTCTATTCAAATCATTGCGAGTGTAATTTAACTGGTTTAGTTGATTCAAGCCAATAAAGTCAACAAGAGTATATCCAAGCGAATTATCATATTTTTTTGGTACCGTTGAACTAGTGTTATCGCCTGATGACCAAGAAATGTCTTTCAGATTAAAGTCGCCTGCTATTAGTACACAGTCCAATACAGAAGATACATTATCACGGAAACATTCAAAAATATTTTGCTTGGGATAAGGCATGTAAAAACAACAGATACCCAGTCTTTTAATATTTTGATTTTGTTCTTTAACATCTAACACTACCCATATGTCTTCGTTTAGTTTCCCAAGTATGAATACGAGATGACGTGTATTTCTTCATGACAGCAATGAGCACACCACCGCCACCCCCACTAGGTGATCTGTCCCTTCTAAAAACATTATAAAGCTGATCGATAAACTCCATGTCGTGTATTTCTGGTAACAGCCAAGTTTCAGTGAATATTATTACGTCGTTTAATTGTGATTAAAAATTTCTTGTCTTATTTTGTCTGTTTTAGTGCGCATTCCTCCATGATTTTGGTAGCAGATGTTGAATTTTGACGCTTGTATCCGCTAAGGCATTTCGAACTTATATTGAAAGTTAGCACATCCTGTTCAACTCGTCCACTGTCCGGATGTGCACAGCTGGGCTCGTTTCATCTTTCCGAACATATATTCGCCCATCACGCACCCATACAAACTTGTAATGCAACTCTTTTTCCTTGAGTCGCGCAGCTGCATGAAGCTGCTCATTTGACGGGCTCAGACGCTCGGAAACATAAACCCGAGGTCCTCCGCAACCTAAGTGGTGTGATTCCAGTTTTTCCTTAGTATTAGCCTTGTTGAACTTCGGTCGAACTTTAAAGTTTAAACTGTCGAAAATTAAAGTTTATTTTTCAAGAGGACCCTGGGCTTTGAGGCATCACAACCGCGAATGTAACTATGAACACGCATAGATGTACGACGTAACTATTCTTTAAATTGTTCCAATTTGAATTAATTAATTCTCCGTAAGAAAGTCATAACACTTCATAAACATTACAATAACTCAATATAAAAAGAGAAAACAAATTTTATGAACAGAACAATGAAACAAGGAAGCATCTCACCTCGATAGTCGAACGCTATTGTATGGTAATCCATTTTTTGGAAAAGTCTGTACAATAATATTCTGTGCGAGGCGGCGCGCGAGTTGGAGTTGCCTGGAACAAGGGGTGCAGATCAGCTTTCACGTAAGTAGGTACTAAAGTTGTCGAAAATTCGACAGTTTCACTATCAATTGTCCTGGAAAATAATTCATTCATCATCATTTTATTATTGCTCATCTAGCCTATAGTGCATTGCATATCGTTTCGGTCGATATGGCCTATCGAACCCACATCGAGGCAATATTATCGAATGAGTGCTAAGTTACAAAAAATATATTTCAGAAATTAGAGTTTCGATAGTATTTTGAATATCGATAATCTAATGCATTTCATTTAAAGTGATACATAATTGCACATTAGCGCCACCAACACATATTTACCAATTCCTTTTGTTCATTAGCGATAACCAAAAAATCCTCTTTCCAAATTATTCTACACTAGATAAAGAAATGTATTGCAAAGTATTATAGTTTTGCATTACATAATGTAGTCAAACTTTTACAAGCAGTAGCAGCCAATTTTTTATAACATAAACATTTAGACTATTTATAGCTGGATTATGAATGAACCTCACCATGACAGTATAATATCACAGGCGTCTTGGAGTTGGCGAGTTCCTTGTCCAGAATCTTGTTGAGTTCCTCCTTGTCCACTAGTTTGAACTTGTCTTGTAATCTCTCGTATACCGTTTTTGGTAAGATGTGCCATATTCCTGCGGATTAGATAATAAACTCTTCTATTAATGTGGAATGTAACACAATGATCTCCTGGGCGACGTTAATGGAGTGATTTGCCAATGTCTCGTGAAATGAAGACACTAGCTGATAAATAATCAATTTCATTTCCTCACGATGTTATTCTTCACCGGAAGCAAATGGTGATTGATGAAAACTACATCTAAATCAGATTGGTGTACAAACTCATGTCTGTTGAATACGGTTGCTTGGTGGCGCCACAAGAAAAGATAAAACACACAATTCCCCAGAATGTATTTACTTTGTAAGCAACAACTGTGACATATTCGAAATTTATATATGTATTACGGTGAAAACCAAACTATGGCGCGTTTGACTTTCTAATATCGCCATCTATGATTTGAACGAAGAATTACAACAAAATAAACAAAATCATATTTTCGCAAAATAACAATAAAGATTTTCAACATGTCTCACAAGTAAGATATGAACAAATGTTTCATTTATTTTCAAATATCGACAATATGTACTGTGAAGCATATTTACATGTAAAAGAAAATACAGACTTAACATACATTGCAAGTTACAACAGAAGCTAATAAACAGTTGGCTGGAAGAAATTGAATTTGCGATAAGTCCGCATTTGTTCTCATTTTTGTTGGAATACCTAGTTTGTAAGTTATGATTCCTCTATAATGGTGCTATGCAGAGTTCATCTATCTATCAACGTAATTAGACACTGACCAATCCTGACCGGACAGCCGTCGACCCGGGAGCTGTACTGGATGCGGATGTTGCGCGCGCCCTCCACGCCGCAGCTCGCCGGCTCCTCGTAGTCTATTTTCAGCGGCCATTGCACTGCATTACATTACTGTTTCATTATTTGCTTATTACGGGTATTATACGCGCTCGTACCTTTTATTAGTGCGCGTTTAATACTTGTATGAAGCAATGAATAATGAAATGCGAAAGTTTAAGATTAGTTATTACTGTACAGGCGCAATCTAGCCGCACACTAGCCCCACCATCACTTTTCACCAATTTATTTACTTAAAAAGTAAAAAGTCTTTTTTATTTGGAAAATAATTTATCAAGACCATTTTTTTATGTTTAGGTAAGAAATAAAAGAAATTAATAAAATATGTGACTTTGGCGGTAAAATACATTTCTCATAATAAAGAAGAGGGCAAACGTTGTGACGGACAAGGAGGTCAAAAGGATGGCAAGATGTCCATGTCTATCTAGACATGGAAGGATAACTCAAACAACAAGAATAAATTACAATGAAATGCATCTCTCATCCTGGCCTGTTGTCGGGTTTAGTATAACAATAAAGATATGTCACAAGATATATTTTACAAAACTTTTTTTTATTCTCTTAAATTAAACTTAACCCAAGAGCAAATTACCTTAGCCCTAACAGACGACCACTTTGAGAGCCGCTGGTCTAAAACTAACTTACAAACCAGCTAGTGTGAAGGTGGCCTTACCAAAGTTAAGAAAGACGATGGTCCGCCGGAAGGTCTCGCAGTACTTGAAGATGAGAGGCACCACCGCCACGTGGATCACAAACAGCCCCGCGGATATCGACGCGCCCAGCAGCAGCACCCTGCGATGATCAAATTTATTTCATTACTAGCGACCTGTCTCGGCTTTGTTCGGGTAAATTACTAGCATTTGTCCGCGTGAATTTTCTACGGCAACAGTTAGGTACCCTATGTTCTTCTTCGTACTTCAAACTACATCTATGCAAAATTTCAAAAAGATTGGTTGAATAGGTAAAGTGTAACGGTGAAAGTGTAACAAACTCACTTTCTTGATTTTACCTTGGAGACTCGTAAGGTATAATACAAAAGTTGGCATTTTATTAATTTCATAGTTCAACATGACAAATGTTTAGTGTCGATAAATGTTATAATTCACTATTGCTACTTTTTCATTGACGGCAAGGGCATAGTTTTGAAATATTTATATGCTTTTTTATAAGTTTACTAGCCTGTCCTGGCGGTTTTCATAACTTACTACCAAAAGGTAGCATTGTCACAAAGCCAAATTTCATCAAAATCCATAGTTGTAGAGTTTATTTTATCTTTACCAAAATATAAGTATTCTCTTGACATTACTATGAATAAATCTTACATGGATTTGGAAAAAAATAAATCTTTCAAGCTTATTGAGACTGTGGCAAGTTATCAACACCTTGGAATGTTGAATTTTTATTGTTTCATTGTTATGGGCTGCAAATGTTAACTAGGTATGTATTTTGTTTTTCATTGTGAAATTGTGACTGGGACGAAAATAATCATTTATTTTCATTATGCTACAAGCTTTTATTTAACTTGCAATGTATTATGTAACTATGTTCAGCTAGAATTTTGCAAATCAATTTGGAAGTATTTTGATTTCTTTATCTGATTGAGATGAAATTTTGTATACACAATTAGTTTGATTATTGATTGTATTTTTATGACATTTATTAATCAACTTAATCTGCACAGCAGTTAACTTGTATATGGAGCGACTAATGGGAGAAAGTATTTCTTAAACAGAAATATTTTTATTATTTTTCTTTCAATTCTAATTGGTCTCGTTATATGTATACTATTTAAGGGAATAGACTCTTCACAGAGTTACCAATATCCTTATTAACCAAAGCATGTTCAGACCTTATTAGAGAAAATAAACGCTTAAATAAAATTACTTAATATTAATAAAAATACTTACGCAGTAACGTGTAAGATCACAGATAATATAATTCCTGTTTTGTCTACCATTATTTCAAATGCTGCGATATAATGAGAAAACAACAACGCAAAATAAGGCTATTTCTATAAAACAGATGCTTTAAATATCGTAAAAACTAATAATGCATAAATCAATGGAATATTTATACAGGAAAACACACAACGAATGTAATTAAATACGGGCAAAAAAATACTACACAAAACAGTGACGCAGTGAGATCAGAACCAAACTAACATAATTTATTTTTTTACGTAACACATCCAATAGATGTATAATCAAGGTGAAATAATATTTTATGAATAAAAATATTAGGTACGTTAATGATGATTAAATTCAAAATGAGCAAGCAAAAAATTAAACCTTCGAACTTTTGACATTTAACGAGGAAGGTGCAAGTTGATGTCAAGATGACATACCACTGACAAATCGTATCTTTCTTTTTTCTTTTTTTCTTTGTGGCAATCAAACTTCTTCAATAGAGCTTATTTATGCCAGTGTCGATTTACATTGTTATTGGAATCTTAAATATCTTTCTCTGCCATTCTTGCTTAGAACTTACCGTACTGATATATGGTACTACCAGATGGCGCGTATTGATGAAAGACTGTGAGACGTTGGTGGTGTCTTTTTAGCCAGGTGTTTTAGCTAATGGTGCAGTAATGTAAACTTACTTAATAACCACAGAACCACAGTTACTAACTATAAACTCGAATATGTATGACTGGTTGTGCTTTGAAAATGTTCAAGTCGTATCGTTCTATCCTTGAATTGTCGCCACAGTACTCTTGATAATTTTTATTTTATGAACTTCAAACATAAAAGGGGATGAATACGAATGTGGTTGGATGGAGAGGAAGACGAAGACCAGATAACCAGAAAAGATGGAAGGAGATCCTGCGGAAAGATAATGAAAGTATTCAATGTAAATGAAAGTGTGACAGGAAACAGTTGTGGAAGGAAAATAAAATATGCGCCAACTCTATTTAAAATGCGATTTGGTAAGGTGCAAAAAGAAGTACTGACTGCGTCTGACAACTGTCAGTGCTGTAGTGTACTCAATAAATTAAGACATAGGCTAGCAAGTCTGGTAATAATTATTTAATTTAGGTACATTTTAGCCCATACGAGTGTTCTATCTAGTCGTATCATTTGAAAATCCATGATGATTGATTTGACATTTCATATGACGTATACCTGTATTTGACGTATGTAGGTACTTATATATTTTTATATTATCTATGTATGGCACTGATCGCAGTACTATTATTTCTGGTTACCTACGAATAAAATTAGCTTAAACGTACTTAGCTGTCTACAAAAGCTATGGAATTAGTAGGTACTCCGTACAACGGAATACCTACTATTTCCATGACAAAAACTAAAAGTTTTATTGGAACTTTATTTAATCCATATAAAAGTAATTGATTATACAATAACAGGTATTATATAAACTAACTTAACAGCTTAGCTAACAATATACTGTAATATTATTTTATTTTTATGTCCTGTTAATTTTACACGACTAAATATTCGTATTTCCTCTCCTGTTTCCTTATCGTGCATAAACATCCTCGGGTCTGTGTACCCTCTGATCTCTATTCTCTCAGTGGTGACGATTTCATTAGGTATTGAACCAGCTTTCATTATATCAGCCACGGCTGGGGCATAAAAATGATATTTTCCATACAGATTCTCATAATCTGTGATGATGCTCCCGATAAGCTTAGCTGAATATTCGATTTCGACAAATATCGCAGTTTTATTTGCTATCAATTTACTAACAATTGTCTGACCAGGTTTTATTTTGACTGTACCTTTGACATTCTTCACGCCAAGAGGCTCCTTGATGCTTTGGATGGTGCTGTCTCTCCATTTGTTTATGAAACAATGCCTGTTCGTTGGAAAATCTATGCAGGGTCTGTAGAAAATGTCTTCGTTTGGAAATCCTTTTTCAGACCAAAACGTGAATACAGTGAATTCCACGTCTTCTGTTAGAGATTTATTATATTTTACGACGTCTGTACTATTGTTGATATACTCAGCAGTCTTCAGAACAGTCTCTTCATGTACTACGTCTAAAACTGTAGCTCTCTTTATATACATATGCCTCTGGACTTGAGGCCAATGGTATTTTTCGTAAAGATTATAATACGGTGTTGGATCTTTAAAAAAAATATCGTTTGGTGCCTTCCCGAGTTCTACTTTCACGCCGAAGTTAAGATTGTCTTTCGTTATATTGAACAGTGTTATATCCCTGTCTGTTATCAACCTGTTATGAAATCCGGTATAATTCACCAACACGTATTGTTTATTCGATGCCATAGTTATGTTAATTTTTATCTGCGTTTTGCAAGGCAGAATTAAAAATAACAGTGATATTTTTAGCAACAAAACAATGACTTCGGCCATTGTATTAAGTTGTTCTTTTATCCTTAGTAAAACATTTTTATTTTCAATGAAAAGAAATAACAAAATCGTTACCTTAAATAGGTTTCAATTCAAACGATAATTTTATCAATTGTTTTAACAAAATACACGATAAATAAAACTAACACGTAAAACTGTTTAAGCCATCAATTAAATCTGTAAGACCATATCGATATCTCGACCTAATACGCGCTAAGGTCAAGAGTCAAGATTAAATATTATTGATTCATAATAACTTGTTGTTTATGAATTAATGTTAACATGCAAAGGTTGGACTAAGACAGAATCTCATACCTACTGTTCAATAGCAACCAAGCTTTCACGCAAAATAAATTATTGGGTTCTAAGATCATAAAATTCACATAGCAGGCATCTGCTTCCAAATCTTTAAAATTAGACCTTGCCAGCTCAACATGTTCTGAAATTATAAAACCTTTGCATTTCTTAAGATGATAGGGCCCGGCCGTTTGAGCGTGAAGTAAAGCGTGAAATACTAAAAAAAAAATCGTTTTTATTATATTAGGGGATAGTCGACGCCTGACAATTGATGAAAAACGTTTTTGCTCATATAAAAATTTAAGTGTCAGTTTTCTGCGTTTTATTCTGAACTCAAGCACGTTTTTTGCCCAACGATCCATAATGACTAATTCCATGTGTGTAGGTATAATTTTTGAAATGGTATTTAAGAAAAATCTATGGATAAAATAAAAGCCACTACTTAATTGAAAAAGAAATAAGTACATGGCGGTACATTCATAAAATAATTACATTAGGTATGAGCATAACAAACCAGTTGGCTAACTTCAACAAATGTCCAAAATCATTTATCCCGACAGGAATCTAATCAACGACCTAACACTCTTCTTCTCAAAGTAGGTGAAGGAGATGCTTTATAAAGTATTGAACCAGTTTCACTTGAGCTCTTACTTCATGCAGAGTTTGATTAACGAAAGGTCTCGTAATGGTGGCGGATCATTAAATAAAATAGTATCGTTTAGGACAATTGACAGTCGTATATGTCGGCGGCCTTTGGTAATGAAGGCCGATGGCACAACCATTGATTTAGCTTAGGATAATCTCAGATTAGTTCGTCAATTGACTCTGTCTTTTCTTTTCGAGTGTGTTATTGTAACACTGGCGTCGGACAGTGGCAAGTAGTAACATACACACTAGTGCTTGTCATCCATGTGAAGGTTTCCTCACGATGTTTTCCTTCACCGGCAGCAAGTGGTCTATGAAAATTACTAATACACGAGTCAGACCAGATACAATCTATTACCTACTTGAAATCTGCATATTTAAGGGATGTTTGTTTAATTATGATGAATACGGTACCGTCAGTTCATCATACTAAACTATTTTGTGCTACCTATTTTTGCAATTAATTAAATTAAGTATTCAAGAAATGTAGTACGATGTTTAACCAAACCAAATAGTTACCAGAATCGTAAGGTAATCAAATCATCTAAACTACTAAAGAACCTTTGTGTTTTTATTTATAAGTTATTTATAAGTATTTATAAGTATTCTATACACAATCCGAATAAAAAAAATAATTAGGTTGCCTGCTTTCGATGGATGCAGTCTTATCGGACTATCAGACTAACTATAGTGGTTTAGTATAGACTAAACTTAACAAAGACAATTAAGATCACCCAAAACTTTATGGTGACACTGGTCTTGTTCTCCTTTATGCTGTGACATTGTCACCGTCGCCGGTGCATTGAATCTTCATATGTTTCAAGCACGAAACTAAACAATAGCCTTCATTGGTGGACGGCCGCTAAACCAATACAACATTAGGTACCTGTAGCTAGGGAGACCTTGGGTCACGGCACTAAGCATGATCCTCCATCTACAAGCTTACAATTCAGTTGATAAGAATTTTTGAACACGCTGGTTTACGACGAATTAAACCATGCAGCCCGAACTACAATGCGTTTGCGAAAACCTATAAACTTCTATAAACCTAGTCTTTTAAGGCGTCAATAAAAATATTTTAAAACAGAAAAAAGGTTTCTCTTTTTGTATGGGCGAGTGCAAGATGTAAGCCATTTACTGAATCAGGATCAAGGAGGAAAGTATTTACAGTCGTTGTCAAAGGAGTAATTTTAGGAAATATTGAAGTCTAGAACCTAATAAGTCCACAAAACTATACATTCTAGTCCTAAGTCGTGATTGAGCACTAAGTCTGCCCTTGGCGGTCCCGGCTCTTCTCAAAACCAATCATCGCAACAATGATCTCGATCGCAGGTGTCGTCACAATCATCAACACACAATACCACAACCTGACAACACTAACAGCTCTTCATAGCCCATATACTTATAGAAGTAAAGACCGTTTTGGCATAGCAGAATCAGGTGAAGATGAAAGCTGAAGGTGGTCTGTGGAAGGTATTGTTACTTTAGTATAAATAGTTGAAGAGCTTTGGACAGTATCATTCAATGTTTTCATCTCATTCGGATTAGTAAAAGCTCTTGCTTTTAGTGTAGGATATTTTGTTTTCTTTAATTACTTTTTCTAATTAAAAAGTAATTAACATTTATAACAAGATTAGGTAAACTAATAAAAGAAGAAAGTTGATTTCCCAAACGAACAGAAAATTTTTATAATCATGAAGGTAATTTAAATATGAAACCTTTAAATAATTTAATTTTGTTCTAAAATTTTTAAGAAAAAATAAATTAAAAAATCGCAACATGATAAATCAATAAAGGAAACAATGAAAAACTGGACAAAATCCATTTCAAAGAGATGTAGAAATGTGAATCGGAGATTTTTTAAATTTAAAATCATTTATTCACTAGGCACAATTTTGTTTCAGTGTTTTTTGCCGTTGGCGCTTTGCCTGTCGTTGGCCTTAGCCGAACCACCACTCGGGTAAGTTTACTGTTTGCTGCTTACCTATCCCAAATGAGGTACATCTAATAAATACAACTCTTTAAACACAGAAAAAACAATCTAAAACTAGAGCAATCTGAAACCAAACAATTATAATAGAACTAGACATATAAATTCAACTTATTTACAGCGACGGTTACCCTGCCGCTCGATCAGGCCATCACCACCACGACCACAGCAACCACGGCTTCGAAATCCAAAGATCTCTCTCTCAAGAATACGGCCCTCCCTCTACCAAGAGTTTTGGATCAGCTCGCAACTCTCTATCGCAGGAGTATGGTCCTCCAAATGCCAGAAGCGGACTAGGCTCACGAAATGCTCTCTCAACGTCGTACGGACCGCCCAGCGCTCGCAGCATCTCCCAAGAATACGGACCACCCAATGCAAGATCTGCTAACGCACGCAATAGCCTGTCCCAAGAGTACGGAGTACCTAATGCACGTTCCATTTCTCAAGATTACTCTGCTCCATCAGCACAAGGTCCTTCCCAAGAATACGGCGTCCCAAATGCTCATTCAGCGAACACCCGAAGCGGCCTATCTCAAGAATACGGCCCTCCTGGTCTACGCAACGTCGACTCCTACTCCCAAACTCCATCTACTCAGTACGGTGCCCCAGATTTCCGTTCTAATCCATCACGAGGATATATCCCTTCGCAGCGGAGTTTCGGTTCGCCTTCCCAGAAATATGGCGCTCCCAGTCAGTTTCGCTCCTCTCCTTCTCAACAATACGGCGCCCCTTCAGCCAGAACCAATGATATCTCAAGTTATTCCCCGAGTTCATTCAAATCATTCGGGGCCCGTAGTTCCGCGCGACCGTCCCAGTCTTATGGCGCTCCGTCCTCTCGCTCTCTCTCCACGCAATACGGTGTGCCTGCTGCAAGGGGTTCTGACTCTTATTCCCAGGGCTTTGGGTCGCCTTCCCAATCGTATGGTGCACCGTCTGCTCGCGGTCTGTCTGACACTTACGGTGCTCCCGGCGCGAGAGGTCTATCTCAGGAGTATGGCGCGCCATCTAGAGCAGCTGACTTAACTACCGATGCTTTCGCATCTTCATTCGGATCTACAAGGTGAGAAGATATGTAATTAGACTGATCATTGAAATTAAACGTAATATAAAATTTAAAGTTTAAAAAATCTGGACTTAATTTTTACTATAAGCCGACTTAACCAACAAAATCTATTATTTTACTTTACAATATTTTATTCTACCCAATCTAAATCTCACTTGAATCCCACGAATCCTTGGGAAAAAATAACTTACATAGTAAAATTATCACCACCTCCGTTATCAGATCATCTCCCTCTGACAAGTACGGCGCCCCTTCAGTCCGAGACTCCATGCCGTCCGAGGAGTATGGAGTCCCGAACCAATACAGCTCTCTCTCCAGCCAGGGCTACGGATACGCCAGGAATGCTTTGGATGAGCTGCTAAACCAGGTCTGTCAGGATTTTGTAGATAAAAATAGATTCCTTTCAATTTATATAAGTAAACGCAGGAGAACAAATTGGCAAAGTAAATTCTAACAGACCCATGAAAATATCTATTGGTAGTGCTATGAAATTTCTATTAATTACCAATACATTCTAGAAGACTAAATAGACTATATTCTTACCAGTTTCCTGCACAACCACTACAGAACATTATTTGACATGCGAAAACAATCAAGCCTAAAAGCTGGCATTGCGTTTAAAAATGAACTTATCTATATATTTTTTACTAAAGTCTCTGTTAATATTTGGTCTACTGTCATTCCAGGAGCCAGCGAACTACGACTTCGGCTACAAAGTGAACGACTACATATCTGGATCTGACTTCGGCCACACGGAGACCAGACAGGACAACCGCGCGGAAGGGTCCTACTTTGTGGTCCTACCCGACGGGACCAAGCAGGTGGGTTTTTATTTATAGAGCTTTTATGGAACATTAGATACCATATTTGCAAATGCAGCAGCGTCTTAGATTGAAGTGTAGTAAGTAGTAAATAAATAATATGGACAAATGACACATATTGAGTTAGCCCCAAAGTACCTAAGTTCAATACAGTGTTATGGGATACTAACTCATATTTTATTAATATATACATACGAAGATACATATCCACAACCCAGGTCATTGGCCAGGTTTGATGATGCACCTAGGATCAGTTCCCAACGAGGGAACTCCTCAACTGCAAGTACATTATTTTTGTCACGACCTCTCTGAAGACAACAAAAGCTCGTGACAATTGTTTTAGTTCATCTATCTATCTACTTTTTAAATAAGATGCCTTCATTCTCATCTCCAGGTGGTGGAATACGAAGCAGACGAGCGCGGCTTCAAGCCCAGGATCTCAGTGGAGCCAGTCCGTGCCAGGGGGTATGACGACAACGCAGCTGACACAGCCAGGAGCGCCGAGGGTCCTTATTAGTGTCTCTCCCATCAGTGGGACGCAGCGAACCAATCACATTACTGTGTGGTTGTCGCAGTGTCACAATACTATATTGTGATTGGTTCACTGCGTCTCGTTTCAAAAACTCACGACGATTCTGAATGGCAAAGTCGCACTACGAACAGGCTGTGACGCGAAGACCGAGGGTGAAAATTAGCTTCGATGGTTCGGTTGTGATTTTACAATCGGTCGACTGCACGACGCCAACCTTTGGAATGCTATTGCCTATCAGTTGCCTAGGCTTTACGTCCCTTAGTCGCCTCATACTATAACCGCGGTTGGATTTGGTGTCTCAACGTTCAGGTGTGCCGCATGAAAATTCCGCGGCGGTACGTGTAACTATTAGTTTGGCCACGTTGTTGTTGTCAGCGTCTGTGGGGCCGCTTTCAGGGACCTCTTGTTCGAAATATGTTCCTTCCCATAGTTGGCTTGCATTTCTTATATATAAAAGTATACTTTTATCATAGTTTCCTGTGATAAAGATTCTAAGATGTTGTAAAGTCAAAAAGTCAGTTATCAAATTATTTAGTTCTTTTATTGAATTTTCTTACGCTTAGTTATTGTTCTATTGTATGTATATATGTAATTTATATAATTTGTGTTTCTATATTATAGAATTTATTTATTTGTACTTTCATAGTTTACTCTAAATACGACCTGGCAACGGTTAAGGACGCACCGAGGTGATGTCTACAAAATTAAGATTGATGTAATTTTGAAAATCGAATGAACAATTTACAATGAAAATGGACTCGAATTGAAAATTCTCAATTATTTATTGTTTTCTAGCAAATGAAAAATACAAAAAAATGTACTTAGATTAAGTGAGTGTAGCGTTTAAGTAAAGCAATGTATATTTTTAATTGCAAATAAATATTTGTTGAAATTATTTACCTTATTATTTACTAGCGCTCCGTCCCGACTTCGCTCGGGTAAAACCATAATAAAATAATAAAAAAACATACTTACACTTAAACCTCCTCAGGAATCAGGCTATAATCAGGCCGCATCATCATCATCATCATATCGAACTTGTTATTGCTAACACTGGTGTCAGATTTTATTTAAGTCGCCTAAAGGCATCTGACATGACTTTTTACGACTACTTACCGCCATTCAGTGGCAGGTAGTCGCATACACACTAATTAACTAAACTGTCCACCAATGTGCAGGTTGCCTCACGATGTTTTCCTTCACCAGAAGTATGTATTTGGGTAGTGATTATGACAACTGCTTTACGTATGAGTCATATTGGTATACAAAGTGATGAGACATGACACGAATAGGATTTGAACATGGGACCTTTCGAATATGACGTTGTGCTAACCTGCTAGCTGCTGCGAAAATTGCGTCAGTTTGTATGTACTATATGCTCTTCTACCCAGATTGTTTGTGCCCCTCTTCAAATCTCACTAATATTATAAAGGCGAAAGTTTGTATGTCTGTTGCTTTTTACACTCGTGTGTCTGTCTACTGTCCATCCGTCTGTCTGTCACAGCCTTTCACAATAATAAAATGAAATCAATACATGTAATAAAATTTAAGAAAGGCCAAATTTGTACATTGGATATATTTTTTTAATTCTTCATGGAATATACTTAGTTACTGATATAGATGACGAAAATATAGTTTTGGAATTTTTTGTTTGTTTGTTTGTCGGTCTGTCTGTCTGTCGGTCTGTCTGTCTGTCTGAAATCTACTGGACCGATTTGCTTGAAATTTGGTATGTAGATACCTTATATACCGGGTTAACATGTTAGATACGTTTCATCCCGGTAAATGGTCAGATTCCCGTGGGACACCTAATTGAAAAACTAATTATGAATCAAAAATGCCTCAGAATCCCGGGTTAACATCTTATAGACATTTCATCCCGGAAAATGAGGAGGATCCTGTAGGAAAATTAGATACATTTCATCCCGGTAAATGGTCAGGTTCCCGTAGGATAATTGAAAAACTAATTATGAATCAAAAATTCCTCGGAATCCCGGGCTAACATCTTATAGATATTTCATCCCGGAAAATGAGGGGGTCCTGTAGGAAAATTAAAATAACAATCCACGGAGCCGATTTACTTTAAAATTTGTAGAAAGGTGTAAACAGAATATAAACAAATTGTTTTTATCGATCAAAGTCTGATATACCTAGATATAATGGACGCAGTATGTATCAATATATCAGTATAAAACTCTTCCGTTACTGAGTGACTGACTGACTGACAGATAACGTACACCCGAAACTGCTGGGGGGGAAGCTGAAATTTGGCATGTAGGTGAGTGTAGGTGAGCACTGAGAGAGGATTTTTGGAAATTCTACTCCGAAGGGGGTGAAAGGGGTGAAATCTGTAAATATGAAAATTCTACACCGTTGAAGTTAACGACTTGAAAATTTGGATTTTGGTTGTTTACAACAAAGTAATGAATACGTGTTTCAGATTTTTCTGACAATTAACCCTCAACCCCTTCGTAAGGGGGGTGAAAATTGTATGGGACTTAATACAATTTTCAAAATAAAAAGCTGAAAATTGGCACACTTACTTTTTGTAGTAAATAACAGTAATAGTAAATACAAAAAATGTTTAATTTACGTTTGTGGTTAATAAAAAACCGGGACGTAAAACGTCATGGACAATGGGACGGCACGCGTTGCAGAAAGCGGGAGTGGGAGTCGGAGCGGGAAATGGGAAGGAGACACGTAGTGGGAAACAGGACGGGACACATTGCAAAAAAACATGATAGAAATATGTAGGAAACGGTACGGGATATCTAAGTATTATGTTAAGTACATAGCAGGAAGCGGGATTGGACAAGTTTGCGGGACGAGACACGCAGCGGGAAACAGAAAATTGAACTAAAGATGAGAAAAAATGCGAATTTGAATCATATATGTTTACCAGTCTTACAGAGTACGCGATAAAAAAATTACTGAGATTGCTATGAAATTCACGCGGGCGAAGCCGCGGGCAAAATCTAGTACATAAATACAACTCAAGAACTAGTTTCTATAGTGTATAGTGCTAAACTTGTCGACCGACACCCCATGTTTCAGTCAAGGTTTGGACATAGAAACCCTGGCGCTTACGGAAGTCGGGCCAGATACAAGGTAAAGTCGTGATGCAGAACTAGTGGTAGGAAGCCGGTTGTGACTCATGTCGCTTCATAAGTAAAGCATCCTTGTATAAGATCAGAGAAAACTGTAGAGCTAACTAGTCGAGTAAATGTTAAATATTGTTAAATATAACGATTAATATAGATGAGTAAAAATACGCACAATGAAATCCTAACGAATAGGTACCTATTATAAATGCAAAGCTTGTTATGTGTTCACGCTTTATCTACTCAACCAATCTTCTTTAAATTAAGCATATATAGTTTGGGGCATACATATAAGTAGGGGAAAGGGTGTCATAGGTTACCTTTCATGCCAGAAAAATTAATGCGCCCGTGGGGAATAGGTACACGAGGGCGGAGCCGCAGGTGAAATCTAGTCAATGAACAATAAGCAATATCTAATTTACGTATAGGTATGTTTTCAGCAGGACTGCGATGAAGAATTTAAAGCTTATTACCAAATGTAATAATTTTATGTTATTAAAACCCTGTAGGTTTTATATAAATCATTATTCAAATAAATTTTTATTATATGTTGTAGGTATCCGCTTTGCAATTTTCATTAGTGGATTTCGTGGGAAGCGTCTCCATTCCTTTCTCAGTGCGCTGCTCGCGCGAGTACCTTGAAAGCTCATCTTTTATGTGTCTAATGAGCTTCAATATTTCAACCCCCTACTTGAGCTGCTCGTGTTTTGTCACCAGGTATAAAAGCTAACAGAATTAGGACAGTTGTGTCACTCACAAGTTGTGCTTCTACTCAGCAATTTATTTCTACACCATGAAGGTAACTGTTTTGTATAATGTTTCAGCATTCAGTGCTAAGTATTCTATCTTTTATATCATTCCTCTATTTAAAATACGCTTTCAGAGATTAAGTTTAGTAGAGACAGCATCTCTCTTAATCCTTTATGTATACATTTTTTAAATATGAAGGCTATGAGAACACGACAAAAAGAGTTTCTTGTGAATAATAAAGATCTTGTAGTGATTAAAAAATAATGGCCGTGTAATAATCCGAATTCTCTCCCTCATCATACATATCATAATAATACATTGTCATACAAACGAAACGTACGTACGTACATACAAACAGCTCGGTCGGTTGAAGATGTCTGCTTCAAAATTAGTTGCAAGAAACCACACGAACAAACGTAGGTAGTACCTATATTGCAACAAAGTATAGCAAGTTAAGCGCTTTCAAGTAACTAATAAACAGTTATTTATTTTTAATGTTCATCCATTTGTAATAGACAATCAATTATTCCTTTGATCTTAGCTATTTACATAAGAATCTCTTACACACAAAGTCATAGCTTGAATGTTGTTCACAGGTCATCATAGCCACAACCTTGTTAGTGGTTCTGGCTCTGGCAGAGCCTCCACCGGCGCCGTCTCACAGGTAACACATTTTAACAACATTTTCCTTCTTAATAGCATTCCTCATTTTATGTTTTCAATTCTTCAAATTAGTCCCGTGATCTACCTAATCATAATCTCTTTGATTTCCATTAATGTTCGGGATCGTCATGATAAAGACGGGACTGTATACATGTAAACATATGTAACGTATTTCTAGCTACCTGCCGCCCTCGTCCCGCAGCCAGCAGGGCTACTCGCAAGGCCCTCCCTCGGGCTACGCAGCGACCGCCGGCCCCCAGATTGTGGCAGCCAGGACCTTGGGCCAGGGCCGCGGTGCTCACGACCATGGGCCGCATGGCGCGGCTGCTCAGGGCAATGATTTTGCGAGGTTTGTTTTGAATTTCAAATTTGACGCTTTTGGTACAACTTAAAGAATGTAAAGTAAAATATTTTGCACAGTCAGCTGCAAAAGTCCACACATACTTTTGAACCTTATTCCCTAGCTCTAGCCGACCCTACATTGAGTTTAAAAAGTAGACTTAATGGTGGAACCAGATAGTGAGTTTATAATGGAGAAAGAAGTGAGTAGATTTTATGGTCTGATAAGGATCTGGACGTCCGACTTCTAAATTAACCAGTTGGAATATGGAGCGACTTAAAAAACTGGGCTGTGAATCGAAGTACTTCTGATCCGCTTAGCTATCCAAGTATATGACATCGTAGGTAAACCTAACTCAATTTAATAATCATAGGAGTGGTCTCCACGCTCACGGAAGTCTTGGAGCCCGTGGCCGCAACTCTCAGAGCGGGTACCCCAGCGGAGACCAGGGGTATGATCAGAACGCCTCTCCCTTCGGCAGGAATGCTCTAGATGACGCCAATCCTGTAAGTGCATTAAAGTCTTCTATCCCTATTACATCTGGGGCATCGAAATCTTTCTGCTTTGCCTCTGGACTAAATGGTCACTGACATCATTTAATCTGGCTAATTCCTTCCACCATCTTCAGTTCTCTGTATTGAAATCGCCTAATTTAAAATGTCACATACATAAATAATATATGTCAGATTTATTAGCAGCTTGTAACTAGTTACTTAAAATTGACTTCATTCATATGTCACCATCCGAACTTTCTTTTACCTAACCAATTATTTTTCTTCGTATACCAATCTATAACATTGAACCAAAACACTAAGTAATGTTCTCTATTACATAACTAACATACCTAATATATAAATACAGAATAAGTATAAGTACTATATTATATTTCCCAGAATACAAACATTAATATCTATAACACGTAAATTTGAAATACATTAGTACTTATACTCGATTCTGTATGACAGGAACCTGCAAATTACAACTTTGGATACATGGTGAATGATTATCAAGAAGGCACAGATTTCGGTCATCATGAAGAGAGACAGGAAGAGAAAGCTTTGGGAGAATACCATGTAGTACTCCCTGATGGCAGAAAACAGGTTGGTGAAATGAGAGGACTAAGGTGTGACCCTTGCGGTACACCCGTGCGACATTCCCTGATGAAATTCTCAGCTTCATTTTCTATGCTCTCAGGCATCTTCAACTATTTTAACTTTATTTGCGTGTCAAAGGCATTGACAATGAAAATAGGAATATATCTTTTTCCAAAAACATGCTGGCTTTATATGTGGTTAATAAATCACATCATATTTTTAACAAGATTAATCATAGTTTTAACAAGATGATCATTAACATGGAAATAATGTAAACTGAAAAAAAAAACCAATCACCTTTCTAATATTTTATCAGTTTTAGGTATCTCACATGAGGAGAGCTCCTTTCAAACACAAACACTCTGTCTTCGATGGAATTCTAAAATGTACCTATTGTTTGTTTCCAGACTGTGAGCTACGAAGCCGACGAGCGAGGCTTCAAGCCTCACATCTCCTACGAAGATGCAGATTCCGACAGCTTCGGCCGCTCAGGGTACGATTCCAACGCCAACAACTTGCGACAAAATGGAGGTAGTCACCATGGCAACAGCTTCGGTAACCATGGCAACGCGCGTAATGGCGGGTACTGACTCGTCGTGAGCCCTATGTACATTGTTATAAGCATCATTTTGCAATGTATTTAAAGTAGTTTATTTATTTTTTCTTTGGCAATCGGCACTGGCAAGTACAAATTAATGTAAGTTGCATTGGTGAAATATGCAAAAATGTTACAAAAACTTGGTACCTACGGATTTAAGTAATAAAGATTTCTTAATTAAAGTATATTTTATTTATTGACCAAATAATGCGGCGCAAGTACCTACTTAATTTCCTAACCTATTTTACAAAAAAATTGTTAACTACGTCACAAAAAATTATTAGGTATATAATTTTAACGCCTAGGTGTCTATCATGTGTTAGCTTAGTCGTGAGTATTATCTATGGTCATGTTAGTATAATACCAGACATAATACCACCTCTTCGTGCGTGGATAGATAAGTCGATGTGCAAATAGTATAGTTTGGGCTCTAATTGATGGCAAATATACCAATGCGTACGATAAGGTACCTATTTTTTCTAAAAATAAATAAGTATCTGACAGAAACCTAATTTTACTTTTCGTAAGTAGGTACTAATACTTTCTCTTCTTCGGGTTATGGAGTAAAAGAACTAAAAGTTCGCATAATGATATAAGTTAAGAGTTACGAGAGACAGACAAGAAAAAGCTTAACGGGCTCCGACGCTCAACGGCGAGAGGGACAGATACACCTGAGTTGTAATCAACTTGGTGTAAGTAGGTATATTTTGGATGCCTCGTTACAACGAGACGTCATCAAATAACAAATATTGACATTATTTGAACCGTAAAATCGTCAAATATTAGCTGAGATTCGAGACCTTGATTCGGTTTTGATAGTTATTAATTATATTGTTAAAATGTGTTCTGACGCTTGTAAATTCGAATGTTGTCGGTCCAAATACCATAGAAAGGATTCTCTTAAAGTAGCTTTCTAGTCTGTTTTCCTACTTTCTATTTCACTCGTAATGGTCGCCGGCATCTTTTTACATGTCATATAACGGATATCATGTCTTCTTTGACAACATTCAATCATTAGTTTGGTTTGCCCCGTCTGCCGAGAGAGGAGATAGACAGAAAGATACTCTTTATTGCACTTACAGAATAATTCGAACATAAATTAACGCAAATGCAATTTCCAGTCAATCTATGCTTCCATAGAAGCGATTTGAACCCTTTTCGGATAACCCAACACTTTGAGCTAGAAGGAAGACATCTACTCCACATAGTGGTCTACGTCACAGAGCCTTCAATCAACGTAATTCCACTATTCGCTTTACGCATTGCCCAATTAAATTATCAATCAGATCGTCCAATATTGACTGAGACATATCCTTGCTTTGTTTGAATTTTTTATGATCTTCTGGACATATAAAAGCAAAATCGGTCCAAAGTTGATCATCATTCGAGTGTGGGTTCATAGATCTCAAGCCGTCAAACATGAAGGTAATTACAATATCCTTCCTTACATATTATAAAACAAAGTCATCTGCCGCATGTGTCTGTTCGCGATAAACTCAAAAGCACGGATTTTCATGCAGTTTTCACCAACAGATAATGTGATTCTTGAGGAAAGTTTAGGTGTATTATGATTTTATCCGAACAAAGCCGGAGCGGGCCGCTAGGGTGATTATCTATAACAATTTTTAAATTCGGACACAATACCACTAACAATTGACTATGAGACACGAGTTAGGGGAAATGTGGAAGTCGTGATTAAATATTTACTATTCATCACACTACTATATATTACTATTCATCACACAAAGAAAATCATCCAGAATTATCTCAAATGAAAATGTGCCCGGTTGCTTTCTATGTTGCAAAATTTTGAAGATTCGACTATGATTTTACGACGGGCAGCCACCTGCCCGACGCTAACCCTCGATATATATTGGTCCTATCGATCCAGAACACATTTTCACCTATGTATTTGTATTCCAGGTTCTCGCTATTCTAATCCTAGCCGTGAGCTCAGCGTCGGCCCGGGGCTCCGGACCTTACCTCCCCAGCGGCTGGCGGCCAGACGGGCCCGCCTTCTTTCTGCCTGGTGAAGGAACAACGGTAAGAAGCTGTTCTAATGCTGTGAGAGGGCGCCACTATACGTAGTATATGTATGTCGGTCGTCATTGTGACGTTAGTCCACGATTTGGCCACGGTATATTGTCCTGTTTACTTTAAATCACAAATGACCAACTTTAGCAATACATTATCTATTTTCTAGAAAAGGCAACTGTGATGATACTGCTAACTGGGATTCAGGGATAAGCCATCAGGTCAAGTGAAAAATTATTTCATCACTTCTACTTATGATGCAATGAATGAAGCAAACAACACAGCATTATCATTTTGGCGATAGTCATTAGAACTAATAAAATGAAATTAGGTCAGCCATATCGCCATTACATAGTTAATTAATCCCAAAATGAAATACATCTTTGCAGAAAACATCTGACAATCCTCTGAAAGAAACTCTCTTCCAAGAAACAGAGGCTTCCGGCTCAGATTTCCTCCGAGAGTACGGACCCCCGAAGGTCCAAGAGGTGTCGCAAGATATAACTCAGCAGGGTTTACCTGATGTGGCTACGGAACAGTCCTTCGTTGTTATTGGAGCTAAGATCACTCAAGAAGTCGAAGATGAAGTCAAAACTGGAGAAGTGACAGAAACAGAGGCGGTCGTTGTTGCTGAAGGTAAGATGATGATACATAGTCCTCTTTTAAGTAGGTCCTTTTAAAAATTATGTCAAAATCAAGGAAATAAGTGTTACCTACAAGGGTGTATTATGTAACTTGTAGAACGAATAGTTGACATCTGTGACATATGACTTATTTACAAATGGTCAATGGTCAATTTAAATTATTTTTTCTGCCATTGCAGAACAAACTAAAAATGAAGAAGTGACAACCGAAGCACAAATTAACGTTGAAGAGGGAACTACAGAACAGTCCAACGAAGAATTAATTCAAGGAAGAGCCATTAAACTGGAGATAGAAGCTTCCGTTGCCGACACCACCGAAGATTTCGTTGAAGCTGCTGTTGTGACAGAAAGTGGTTTAATAAAACAAGAAATCAGTGAGGCAGAGGCGAAAGTAGAAAAAAATATCGTAAGCAATGTTGTGAAAGATGTAGCGGAAGCGCTAACTGACGTCGAACAGAATGTGAACATTCTTGAGGAAGTTAAGAATGTTGCGCAAGGAATAGTCAAGATCGAAAGCGAGATTGCTCAGGTAATCTTGGACTTTAGTTCAACTAATTACTTCTAATAAAGTTGAAATAAATTAAAATGTTATTTCGTTTTTTTCAGGAACAAGCTGTCGAAGGTTCTGGAGTTAGAAGCGTACAGATAACCGAGTAAGATTTAAATGTACCTGTTACTACCCAAAGGATCTTGTTGATAGTGATGATACTAGGCGTGAATTTAACTATCCAATACCTATGTCCCTTGTAGCGTCACTCACTATCACTACATAGTGTAAAACAAAGTCGCTTCCCGTCCCCAACGCAACAGATTTTGATGCGGTTTTTTTAAATAGATGTTAGGTAATTTATTATGGTTTTTCCCGAGGGAAGCCGGGACGGGCCGCTAGTAAACTATATATCGCTACTTCAGAATACGATCTCTGGTTCCTGCATGCATAAGCTCTAGTAGAACTTACTCATTGTTTCAGTTCCATAGAGCATGCACCGGAAGGTTTCTTGGAGTACGGGCCCCCAGGCTTCAGGGAATATGGACCACCTAAAGGAGATGAGGTTTTAAGATCATCTGCTGTACAAGTAAGTTCTTAGATCTAGTTACATACGTAACCATAATATATTTTTTTTATCAAGTGGGCTATATATATTTTTCTTTTGTTTTTTTTTTTCTTGATCTATGACATGACTTTGTATGTACTAACACTGCTGGCTGCTATCAAGCTACTGCGACTAAAAAATCATTTATTTGCAGGAAGAATCCGAATCTCAAAAGGTAGAAAGCAACGAGACAAGAAGAAGACGATTCTCCCCAAAATTTAAGTAAGTTCTTACTTCTTCTTTTCGAGTTTGATAATTGCTAATACCTGTGTCAGATTTTGTTAAAGTTGCATAAATGTATCTGACATGTCTTATATAACTACCTACTGCGTCTAGTAACAAGTAATCGCATACACACTAGTGAACTTTAACCGTCAACCAGGGCAGGTTTCCTCGCGATATTTTACTTCACCGGAAGCACGTGGCGGTCTATGAAAACTACAGCACATGATTACAAACTCATGTAGAACGAGTACTAGGTACTCGAATCTAGGACCTTTAGATCTCAGGCGGACGGTCTTAATCACTTGACCACTTTCCCTTCAAATCCAAGTTCTTACTACAAAAATATTAGGTTTCGCTCTTTAATTACATCGCGGCAGACGATGATTTGACAGCTCTACACATTGGTGCAGTATATATATATATATGGTTTCAACCCTCTTTTTAGGTCTACCAAGAAACATTAGCAAAATGATGACGTTGGAATGAAAAGAAGGACTACTGAAAACTACGTATGGCAAACTTTGAGTATTGTGATGCGTATGGTATCAAGGAAATG
This sequence comes from Plodia interpunctella, assembly GCF_027563975.2. Taxonomy (NCBI): domain Eukaryota; kingdom Metazoa; phylum Arthropoda; class Insecta; order Lepidoptera; family Pyralidae; genus Plodia; species Plodia interpunctella. Next base: position 6,065,353 of record NC_071319.1, on the reverse strand, counting down.
TCCAAAAGACATTTTAGGCATGAACTGTAGTAACATAAGATATTCTATGTAAACTTGGTTGGAGCAAATGTTAAACTATTTAAAATTAATAAACTATAGATCAGTATATAAAAGTCTTTTGCCCTTAATCCTCCACTCACATAATTTCCTGTTTATAAGAGAAAAAAAACTAAAGAGTGTGCGCCTGAACAAAGTACAACAGCAATAAGCATTTGATGGGTGTTTTCGTACCTTTCCAAGGCATTTCGTAAAATTAAATATAAATTGTACTAGTCTTAGAATACGCGATAAAAGAATAACTGAAATTTTTCATCGATTCCTTTTAAGAACTGAAATACACGCGTGCGAAGCCGCGGGCAAAAGCTAGTTAAATATAAAACCGCCTCTAACCGGTTCTAGTGTGCCGGTGTAGGAAAGCAAAATTTTCAGATACATAAACGGGTGGATTCTTGCAACACTTTTTGAAGCAGTTCAACCTATTGAGTTGAAATTTAGTACCTACACACGTTTATTTTGGATTATTATGAGAAGCATGACCACCTCAACGGTTAACTGTATGGACATGATTTTATGAACACAAATACAAGCTTGTGTCAAAAATAAAATCTTTGTATATCTTATTTTTATCACAGCATTGCAAGCATATAGTAGGTACTCTGTGATCGCAAGTTCCCAAAGTTATACAAAGTAAATTAGTAAAGGCTCAGTTTATAAAAAAAAGTATCAAAACAGATTGACACTGACAGCGTCAATCTGTTATTTTTGACTTTCAGTTTATGGTGTTACCAGTAAAAAAAAGTGAGTCAATATAATTTCATAGAAGTTTTATGATTGACTTATAAGCTTTTTCCCACGGCTTTGCATTGAATGAAAGGTATGTCCTGAAAACGTAAGAAAATGAGCAAATATATTTATTTTCGCATTTGTAATTAATTATATAAGTTTGTCCAATCCCTGGAATAAAATTAATTACATATCTACCGCTTTTAAATTTATTTTTATTAAAAGTGGTTTGTAAGTAAGTAACATAAAAAGCTGATTATTTTACAAGCTTTAACACGCATAATTTCTCACTTCACAAAGTGTCTAATATTGCTTTCACTAAACCTAATATCTTGTAGAAAAATAAAATAAATATTAAAAAAGCATAATAAGTAATTGAATAAACTGCAACTATAACTTTAAGCTATTAATAGCCTTATAATAATTTATTAAACTACAAAGACAGGAATCTGTTTGCAATTGAGTTTTTTAATACAAACAATAAAATAATTTTAGAACAGAATTTATTTTGTATGTGTGGCCAAATTTATGTAATGGTAGTAGTTGAATCACCATGACATAATAGTAGAACTGTTACCTCCTATGTTGGCAACACTCATATAAGCAAAAGTCAGTTCTCGGCGTGATCAACTCGGTGTGTCTTGTTTCTGTTTCTTTTGTTTACGTTTTATTATTTATTTTATCGTTTTTTTACGTGACTTTTGAAAATCGTAGTTGCTTGACACAGATATTGAGTGCAGTGCAGTGATTAACGTAAAGAGTTAAATTATTCAGCATTATCATTTGATTAAGTCATCGATTTGGTTTTGTTATTTTGTGAATAATTTGTTTTCGTTTTGGATTGTGTGTACCTATGGACTTTATCTGAAAGACTATTAATTTGTGTATTTATATTCAGGTCAGTATCAGAATATATTTATTGTGTGTATTTATAAAGTTACTGTTGTAAAAAAAGTATACAAAGTACACGCTGTCTTGCCTTTTTGGACGATGTTGCGAAATTTTTTTTGCGTCGTCTGGAGATTGGCCTCGATGCAAGTTTTAAAATCTTGATGCAACTTGCGGTATATGGCCGCACCGTTGAAATAGCGATGACTGAATTATTCATTATTTTGTAATTTCATTGCTGCTGTGAACAGATGTTCCAATTAGAAGGATTTGAGGAAGAAATCGTTTCCAAATGCATGCAATCATTCATATAAATTATACTAGTTGTTCGCCGCGAACTTAGACCTCGCGAACACAATAATTTTTTTGATGAGTTTTTACAAAATTTTGAATATTTTAGAAACAAGTTAACCAATTTTGTTGCCCCTAAAATAAAAAAAATCTATTTACAGATCCAACATACTTTTTAAATTTCATCAAAATCAGCAGTTCTAAAGTTATAGCATTTCAAATAAACATACATACATACACACATAAATGTGTATTTTTGCCCTAAGTTGATTTGTAGATCTAGCTCGCTTCACTCGCTGAGTCAATTACTCCAGTACAAATTAATAATGGTCATGTAGTAAAATTTTTCTTGGTTTTGCTAAAATTTCATAAATTGTAATGAAAAGCTAAGAAGAAAAGTTAAGAATGATGAAAAGTAAAATTCTAAAGTAACAAATCGTAAAAATAGTATCAGTAAAACACACATTCATTTGAATTGTGAATGAAGTTTTTCTGTTCAATTAACAATCCTTATCTTAAACACTGTTTATCTAACACTTACTCAATGGGAAGTTGTTTTGCTAGAAATAATTAGCACTTAACATGCGAGTAGCCATGCTTTCTATTTCCTGTACTGTTACATTTTCCTTGTTACAATTCCTTTACAAATAACAATATATTGGTAACTAAATTTAGGAGTTGCTTGTAAATTCTGTATAAACTTCTTGAAAGGTGTGCAATGCTCCTGTGATGCCTCTGGTATTGGAGTTGTTTCTGGGCAGCAGTGATCCAATGCTATCTGGTGACATAATTGTTTGTTTACCATTTCAGATTTTTTCCAAGTCTCTCTGCATTGATGACTTCCAACAAAAAAGCCTAGGGTCTGCTTAAAAATAAAATTTAAATGGCTATGATTTTATGACCAGCCTTGTGACGAAAATCATGACAGGAATGCTGTTGTTGGGTGTAAATTTTTTCCAAGTTGCCTAATGTCATCTGATATAAAAGCTAATAAGTTCTCTAAATATGTGCCATTACCATGTTGGTTTAACAAACACAGTTCAAGATAAAACCCGCAAGGTGATGTAACTTGAGATCAAAGAACTGTAAAAGTGGGATTTTATGCTCAAATTGATGCAGGGTAAAAAGTAAAGACACTTTTTATTATAGTTTCTTGGTAGTCTTTCAAATAAAAAAAAATAGATCAAAATCTAAATGCCAGGAAAGACATAAGATACAAAGACACCTTAAACTTATAATCCCCCCTCCATCTGTCGCCGGGGATTATTATTATTACTTTTTTAAAGGACGCTTGTGCGAGCACAAGATAGGTGATTAGTCTTCCCATACTGGGATCATTTCACCCAGGTCGTCGGGGGTTAAAAAGGAGAGAATGTGTGGACGCAATGATGTGCTACATGTTTTATGTTTCATGGCAGCCCAGACAGCATGACAGACCTGTTTGGGGCTTGTCTTGGTGTTCGGACCCAGACGGCTGGCAGGGACGGACCAACCAGAAAATAAAAACTAGCTAGTTTAATTTTGCTCGCGGTTTCGCCCGCGTAAATTTACCACGCGTACAATTATTTTTTTGAATGAGATGCGGAATGACACTATGTCCTTTACCATTCCTCAAAATACATGTATGCAAAATTTCAAGAAGATTGCGTGCGAGAAGAGGGAACAAATAAACAAACTACCATCGCATTTATAATAAAGGTAACAAAAAAACGAACTTATTTCGCATTTATAATATTAGAGGATAAAAAAATATCTAAGTCGCGGCGTCTTTACGTTTCCGCCATGTGTGGATGCGGCACGCCAGGATGCGATTTGTTTAATTATAAACCTGGAAACGGTTTTCGGAACGAAACGAAATGGGAAGCGTTAAAATAACATTCGGGTAAATGTTGGTTTATTTCTGGAGTTGGTTTTTGCAAGAATTGGGTGTCGGATAATACCGTACCTTAGGCCTTAACCTACCCAAAATCATTCATATCAAATTAGCCACTATTACCTTTGCTTAGAGTTCCACGCCCGGCAACTTAACATATATATAAGCAAGAAGCAAGCCATGGGTTTTGTCCATCGACAATCAAGAACAGACAAGTACAGTACAAACTTCGGTGGAGTTTCAGATCTTCAGATAATTACAAATCGATATTGTGAGTAGTAACTACTCTTTATTACTATAGTAATTTAGGATATCTTTAGGATAGTATCGACAACGTGTGGTTCCGCCCTAGAATAGGACCACTTCTCTATATGCTCTGGTCAGCAAATAAGTCCGAATGTTACCTCATTCCAATTATTTTTTACGCTGACTGCGGGCTTCGAGGCACATTCACAGCCCCGAATAAAGTTAGGAACACGGAAAGACGAAAGAATCCTAGGCTTATATCTAATCCTTACATATTATAAAACAAAGTCCTTAGCCGCGTCTGTCTGTCTGTTTATTCGCGATAAAGTAAAAAACTACGGCACGGATTTTCATGCAGTTTTCTTCAATAGATAGTGTGATTCCTGAGGAAGGTATATAATTTATTACCTGAGCGAAATCGGAACTGCAGTCTAGTATGTGTTAAATGTAATTTACCCACCTAAACTAAGATAATTTACGATTCTAAAACTATTGTCATTTCGACAATGAAATCACGAGTCTCCCACAGTCTAGTGACACAGTCCAGTGAAGCAATGTGTTATAATGCGCGTTGCCCAAATGTGTCGGCTTATATTATTGCTTCAACTATTTTAGAGATTCCCAGACTGCCTCCAGGCCTTTCTTGTCAAACATATTTATTCTAATTCTATTGAAATGAAAGCTGAAGCATGCATACTCATCCAGTTCTTAATTTGAATTGTATTGGGCTCTCCCTCCCTTGTCATAAACTATGTTTTGTCCTTTATGTCAATGTCAAATCGTGTAATTGTAAAGTGCGATTCGGATAACATACTTTAAACTATAGTCTGATTGAACTTATTTATGAATAAGAGGATTGGTATGATATTAACATGTATCTTTTAATGACGTCTGGAATAGACGTCATTAAAAGATACATGTTAATATATATATATACAAAACATTTTATCAGTCATTTTAATTCAGTTGAAGTAATCTTACTATTGCAAGCTTAATTACTCTATCACTAACAGCACTGATCTACTGATCTATCCCCAAAACGTGCCCTCAATTGGGCGCTGACTTTACTGATATGCTGGCTTTACTCTATAGCTGAACTCAGACAGCCGCCGATGTGAATGAACGTACATTGCATGGTTTGTATACGTGAGCTATTTTTAAACACAAGGAAAAACCAGCAATGTACGTGGAAGTCTCCAAAGTATGGCGAACTTTTTGCCGATAGTGCACAGCCGGCACTAGACATGATGTCACCTACTGATATAGCAGCTCCAGTGTCCAAGTGCTCAGACTATGTTATTCATGTACTAACATAGCAATGCTCTGTTCATTATTCAAGAAATGTTATCGTGCTATCATGAGTAACTTGACTTATAAAGGTATATTTATTGGTAGGTATATTTCAAGCTTTTATTTAACCTGCAATATATTTAGTGTGTATGTTCACACACACACATACACACTAAATACATTGCAGGTTAAATAAAAGCTTGAGATATACCTATTCAACCGATAGAAAACGGCCCCAGACGAGGGAACTCCTCAACTGCACGGACATGTTTTTTTTGTCACGCATTGAATGCAATAAGATCTCTCTGGCGACAAATAAACGCATGTGTCAAAAATGACATTTTTTGACACAAGCTTTTATAGTTACATATAGAAAATTTGTAACGCATTTTACTATTTGGGCTCTTGCAATTTATTTGAATTCCCACTTGGCAATTTTGTATGTAGTCTAAATTATTTGAATCAGTGGAAAAGTAATTATTATCCGTACAAATGCCATAATAAATGTGCGCTTGTATATGATACCTATACAGATGCATGTAAATAAATAAATCATTCACGAAAATAATTTAAATGGTGCCAGAATATGCTTTGAAATAGAATCTTGGACCAAATCCACGAGCTCATTAGAAAGTGACGCCCAATCACACAATGGCGGGTAATTTAGACAATTTATACATTACACACGCTGTGTCGATATTCTATCTTCACAATGAAATTATGATGGAAAGCAATACCCAAAGACTCCATAATAAATGACACTCTTCACAAATTGTATAGCACGACCACATTAACTCTCTAGACCTGGTTGGATTTTGAAATCCTCTCCACTCCATCTCCAGCCATGAGGAATACGACTATGAAAAAGAAGAAGATAAATGACGTTTGACGACCTCGGTGGCGCAGTGGTAAAGTGCTCGCCTCTGAACCGAGAGGTCCCGGATTCGATCCCCGGTCGGGTCAAGATGGAAAATGTTCTGCTTCTGATTGACCCGGATCTTGGATGTTTATCTATATGTGTATTTGTTATAAAACATAGTATCGTTGAGTTAGTATCCCATAACACAAGTCTCGAACTTACTTTAGGGCTAGCTCAATCTGTGTGATTTGTCTTAATATATTTATTCTCAGCGAGGTGATCGCACCAAAAGAAACCTTATCAGTGTCTGATAACAGCTGATAACAGATGCTGTATCTAGGGCCAGGTAAACAATATGATAACTGTGTGTTTTACCTATTTTGCGTTCTAGATGTTACGACAGAATACAAAAAATGAAGTCTGGCATCTTTTCCATTATCGGTTTCTATGTGTGGCATCGGTGCTGTGAGCTTAAGCTTTTTATTGTCCTCTCAATAGAAACATTCCTTTCCTTCTACTCATGAGATCCATCCTATCCCATATCGTCCCTTACACATTCCATTCCTTTTTTGCTTCGTTTATATATGTTTTATCACTCACATAACGAGTACTTAAACTTGAACTGCCATCTTATTCATAAACAACTATTCCATTTTAGGTTTCTTTATTTCTCATTCATAACATTTACGGTTTTTCTTACGTCGATTTAGAGACTCATCTAATTCATAATATTACTTTTTCGCTCCATATCCTTCTTCAGTCTCATCTCTGCTCTCGGTTACGTTCGGGGGCTGTGGCTGTGACGCCCCAAAGCCCGGGTGCGGCGTAAATAATAACCTTATAATTTTGAAGATGCGTCCATGATTTCACAATCGGCTGCCTACTTGACGTGAACCCTCTTAGCGAATGTTATGAAAAAATATCCTGAAGTCAATTCACTCCTTAGCTCACGCTTTACATTTATGAAAGCATATTTCCTATCCTTCTTCGTCGGGAATTACGAAAAATGTAGCATTCCGGGGGCTTGTCTCGAGTCCACAGAACAGGTCCGTCCACATTATTCACCTTAAAAACCAAATGCATAAATTAACAATTTAATCTCATTCAGCCTTATGCTGATAGCAATTAAGCATACATTTCAAAATCCCGTTCAGCCGGTTCTGTCGACAAAATATTATCTAACTTGTACACTATGCGCGAAATCCAATATTTATGAATTAGAACTCAATGGTTTAGAAAATAAAGTGTGGTTTAGGTTAGCTCATCGACATTGAGTGGACTCTAAGAATGAAAGTGAAGTACCAACTCAGTAGGTACAAGAATAATGAAAGTCATTGAAAGTATCTAATTTGCTTGGTAATAGAAGACAATGGCTGTCCTACGGGCAGATTTGAATATTCGTCATTGCATATTTTCACTGCGCGCTATTGGATACGTTGTTACGTTGTAAATATATCAGTTTATTAGCTTTTGCCTGCGACTTCGCTCGCGTTAATTTTCCAGGATGAACGGTACCCTATGTCCATCTCCATACTTCTTCAAAATGATATTGAGGTTTCTAATATATATTTTGTTAAACTAAATAGTTTGCGCGAGAGACACTTCCAAATTGGTAAAATGTGTCCTCCCCTGTAATTATACGTCATAAATCGTAAACCGCAATTTACCTTTCATTTAATCAACGCAAATATAAAAATATACAAAAATCGATCAACTAGAACTTTTATGTTATGTTACTTGCTGCTACGGAACCCTTCATGGGCGAGTCCGACTCGCACTTGGCCGCTTTATATTTATATGTATAGTGAGTGTTAAATTCCCAGATTATTGGGTAAGTGTTTCGTGTGTCTGTATATAGCTGTATATTTTGTTTTATTTGAATTTTGGCAATTAACAATGTAACAACGTACCGAAGACAGTCTTAAGTGTACTCGGTCCTACAAAGCGCGACAAAAAATCGCGAAACTTTTGCATTGAAACTAGTGTCTTCACCCGCGGTATACAAAAGTTGCCTTTATTATTTCTGATAGTCCTAATCAAAGATATCCAAATATTCAAAGATACAGCAATAATAAGAGTATAGATTGAAATCAATACTCGTCTTGTTGCTATCGTCGCTTTATTCCATAAGTGGATAACGTAATAATTAAGCCAACGAAGTGAATCCCATCCCAAGCAAGGCAAAAATAGTATCTGTAAGTTGACGCAAACAGAAAGAAAGGATAACAAATTCAAAACTTATTTTTTCTTATTTTTATTAACGGTTTAATATTTGTATTCTTCTTCCACTTAGTTACCATTGCAATAAATTTCTAAACGAACGAGAAAACTACTGGCAAGAAACAGATCCTTATGATGTTTGTAAACCTACGGACAGGATGGTAGGACTAGTGACCTCAAATTTGTTTTGAGACCCAAATTACACCAGATATAACCCAGTTTATCCGATTCACGGAGAGGAAGCGGTCCATTTTCCTACATTTGATACAAGAACAGTTAAGATAGGAGTGATTGGGGTTTAGAGCCCGTTTATAGTAATTTTATAGCTGGATTAATGGTTTTAGAGAAAAGTAATTTCGTGTCCTTCCGTGTCATAAGCAAATGTAATTACTTCTTTTATGGCTCCCGGTAACATTCTTGACATTGATTCTGATGTAAATGTTGAAAAATTAAAGAATTCAACTATCCCAATTTAGAATGCAGATATGTATTTCTTACAGGGAAAATAAAACTTTATATTATAATGTTTAAAAGTGGAATCAAATACGGGAGGCTTTTTCCAACAGTGGGACATAAATAGCTAGCCCTACGTTCTAGCCTAGGACTAGAAATCAATAGAACAGGTTATCCCAGCTATTCATCATCGAGTGTAGTAATTATTGCCAATTGCATAACTCCATTGACTGCATCCTATTCCCTGATTGGAGATAAATGGATAATCGACAATCTGTGACTCAGAGTACTGATTATCCACGGTAATAAAATTTTAATTGTATTCTCCCAAGTTTTAGCTGTGGTTATGGAACCTGCTCCTAAAATGGTTTTGTTGAATTGAACAGTTTCCTCATGGTCCATGCAGTGTTTGTTAACGGTGTTTCCATTTACAAACACCACATACTCGAGGAAACTCTATTCAAATTTAGTTAGATTAATTCCCTAAGGTCAAGTAAAGGCTTTTACTATTATAATTATTATCTACCATCCAAATTCGACAAGAGTCATACAATTTGTAATTTAATGTTGTGTAATGTGGCTCTGTTAATGGTTTCTGGTAGAATATTGAATTTAAGGTACTTAATTTACATACAGATAATGAAACTCTTACCATTAATTAACCCGGTGAACGCGAAGTAAGTAGTCAAAAACAACAGAGGAGAGACACGTAAGTAGCAATGTTATCCTTACATATAAAAAGAAGGCCCTCTGTCACGTCTGTCTGTATGAACTTGATAAACTCAAAACGACCGGACCGAATTTTTGTACAGGTACACCAATAGATACCTACACCTGAAACTTCCTGAGGAATCTGCACGATTCCTGAGGAAGTTTCAGATGTATAATTTATTATGGTTATGATTAGTTAATTTAAGTAAAGTTTATAGTAATACATGCAAGGAACCTGTTCCCCAAATAAGGCTTGGTCCTGCGCGATCGAGTTAAACCTTTAATTTTGAATACAAAACTTCTTTTGGGTTCGGTGCTCCCCTAATTTAGTTACTGACAAACGGAGTCACCATTGCCTTTAATGTATTTTAATGCGCGGTTGATTCATATACTCCGAGAAAAGCGTGCAAATATATTTTTTCGAGAGCGATCCAATGTCTTATTTTTCCATCGACTTGGAATAGATGTGATGATAGTTCAGGAGAAAAACAAAACGTCTCCAGTTTATTTAAAGATTTAGTATTTAGTATTATAGATGTTCCACGTAGATTTAGTGATAAAATACTAATGTCTGCGGTTCTGGGTGTGTTTTCCGTTTCTGTGTTTGATTTCGCAGTGGTAAAGTTCTTGCCACTGAACCCAGAGGTCCCGGGTTCGATCCCCGGTAGGGTCATGATGGAAAATGATATTTTTCTGATTGACCCGGGTCTTGGATGTTTATCTATATATGTATTTGTTATAAAATATAGTATCGTTGAGTTAGTATCCCATAACACAAGTCTCGAACTTACTTTGGGGCTACCTCAATCTGTGTGATTTGTCCTAATATTTATTTGTGTTTATGTGCATCCATCGGAGGCGCAAAATAAGCTTATTGTTTAGTATGGGCCGTTAAGTGTTGGTCAATTGTACATAATAAAACGTGCTTGAGCTAAATCGATTTCATCTGTCATCAAACATGAAATGACCGTTCCATGTGACATAATCTATGATTGTTGATCTCTTTTGATCAAGCCTATTGAATTTCCACCCATGCTGACCATGGGACCTACGTCCTCCCACATCGGGTTCCATAAAGAACCTCATTACGACACCTGCATTCGTTTGCGCAAACATTCTATGCTAATCGCCTCCCTCAAGAAACCATAATTTCCTCATACCATTGCAGAAACACTATTATTTTGTAGTCATTGCTTCCCGTTTTGTTGAACATCTCATAAAGATGATTTCCCGGAATTATCACACGAGCGGGAAATACCTAATTTTAATGCGCGTATGAAGTTGCGATTAGATAAATCATATGATTAGACCAAAGAATAGTTTTTAGCATCTGCCGGGTCAATCAGTCCAATTTGTTTGGTTCGCACATACTCGGTTTAAATTGCTCCTACGCTGATTTCACTGTTCTAATTCCATTTATGTCGGCAGCTGTCTGTTAGTCTCGAAGAAAATGGTTTTAAAATTTTAAATGCTCCTAAGAACATCTCTTTAACAGTTAAGATGTATTGCTTCTTAAATGATTAATCTAATAGTAATAATTTTATATCACTCCATGACTAAAATTGCATGTTTATTGCCCAATAAACTTCATTTGTAAACGTATATTTGACATCGACATGCAAAGAAGAGGAAGAATAGACGTCGAATATACAACGACATGTAATAAAAGCTATTTAACCACTTTCAGTTAATAAGCTCAGCCCACATAATACGCAACCAATTAAAGGCAATTCGCCTAACCATACGAATAACACACTTCTAAAGTTACGGAATCATTTGCTCAACATTGACCCACAAAACCCACGTGTGAGCTCATACCTTACGTCCTACGATCAACTGATTAATTTCATGCATCGGGACAATGCATGCCTCTGTTCGAATTATCATTGTTATATTTGAAATATCTTGATAGCACGGCATTGGCAAAATTTAAGCAAAGACTTATGCTGTTTCGCCAAAAAAAAAATTCATTTGTATTGTAAGAGACATTGCATTACATTTGAATTCTTCGATATAATGTTTTTTAAGGATAACATTGGTTTGTAATTCAGAATTCATAATAGCTAAGCGATAGGTGTAATCGACAGAAATAGATCCGTGTATTATCTGCTCTTATTAAGAGGCAAGAAAAGATTCTAGGTATTCAAATCCAATATTTATGCTAATGTACTGTTGTTTACTATCAGTTATAGGCCGATCTATAGATGCAATATACCATTTACATTTGCAGCCAAGATTGCCGTTTCGACATTTTATTTGTTAACGACCTTGGTGTAAATTTTGTGGTTTTGTTCGAATGTGTATGTGGGTATTTAAGTTTACCTTGTTTCACATCAGTAGCCTCTCATATGATAAGAATCACAATCTTATGAATAAAAAGCGATATGGGAAATTTCAGGAACCCTTCGAAATCACTAAGATCGGTGCAAAGAAGCAACACAGAAAATCCAAAGACACTGTTATTTAAAACTGACACTAAAATAAAGATGTGTTATCTAAAAATTTTCCGGATCTAATAAAGCCGGTAAATAATGTAGTATTACTATTATTATACCTAAGTATTGCTAAATATCTTGTTCCATACAGAGAAACATTTTAGTTTTCCAAATACTGAAATGGAAAACTACAGAAATACCAAGAAGTTGACGAGGTGACTATATTTGAACAAAATGCCCATTTGGGTTGTCAACAGCGTCCGCATACAAACCGCTAAGGTTTTTTCAATGCCGCGCGACTAACGCAGAAATTGTAATGCCGGTCACGTATTGGAGGGTCCAGTCATGAAAGAGAAGCGTTTATTATCCTATTTACTTCTATGGTTTATCTCCTCAATAACATACTGGTCATCACACCACGCAAATGCGTCATCTGGGTTTGACTCCCAGCGTATACTAATATTTGTACCTTCACATTATTTGTCCCACGATACAAACTTAGTGATTGGTTTTCGCTTTGAGTGCCATCCATTTATTGTTTGTATTATAAGCCTTACTAAATTTACTGTTGATTCCTTACATCAGGTGTAGTGTATCTTTATACTCTTCTGAATATGATAGCTTACGACAAGATCAACTAAAAGAAATATTGTACACAATTGGTAAAGCAGTCTAATCTAGGAAAGTTACTGATAACAATATCTGATTTCCAGAAAACTTGAACATATCGGAGAGAATATGAGACATCATGTATCCTCTAGTGAATCGTAATGGTAGCGGTTAGACATTTTAAGGTTTCGTAGGAATTTTTTGTAGATAATGCTTTTCTTATTTGCTATTGAAAATTGAGACAGTCTCAGGCCATTTAAAAGAACTTTTAAAATATGTAATCAGATCTGGCATCGTATATTAAATAAATGTTATATAGAGATGAAGACAACGTGATTTTGCCAATAAACGCTGCAACTCATGACTTAAACAATTTGGTACGAAAATTTTACTGAGTCTGCAAACTGTCTCGAGGACAATAGAAAATGTTTACATTTAAAACACCATTTAAATTGCTAATAACAAACGGTATTATGCTGGTCGAACAACTGAACTGACAAGTTTCAGTTGTGGCTCCTATTGAAACGTTGACAATATTATGTTTCAAAGACTTTCTAATGGTGCTTTGTATTTTGGTGACAAATGTTAGCTACGCCGGAGAATATAATGGCCATAATGATTTTGGTCGAAGAATTTTGTAAAATATGAGATGTTGTCCTAACTGCATGTATCCAGTAAAATGTATGATGATTTTTAGTCTGAGATGTGTCAAAATCGATGTCAGATATTGATCAAATTAATCATACATAGTGTAAAATAGATAATTTATTTATGTCTAACAACGGAGCTTTCTTTATGATTTTTCAACAAAACAGAATTGATAATATATGCCGATAACTGGTGCAAATTTATGCTGTTTTGTGTTATGTTCAATGATTGAGCCTTTTTGTAGTTACACACGTGCAAGCACCATTATTACACAAGTCATGTTAACATGACGAAGTTTCACACTTTCGTTATGTAGTGAACTATTTCATTTGAATTGCATGCTTCATTTGAATAAATAATATTAGCCTGTTTTGAATATCACAGGTCGTAGAGAAAGGGGGGTCACTATGGCTACGCGTGTCGTCTTTTGACTTCTTTCTTCCTTTTTGACGAAACACTGGTTCTTACATCCACTATTCATTAGGCATTAAATTAGTATAGCCAACATTATAATGATGTCTTAGGCAGGTTTCGTTGCAGTGCTGTCGTACTGCGAAGCTGTGGTAAAGATGGCACTTGTTTCATTAAATGGGTTGAATAATTAAATCAAATAAGGAAATAGTTGCTATTCCAAATTATAATTTTGTATGGTTAATCTGGTAAATCTGAACACATTGAATGTGCTGTTTCAACGTCCATGGATGGAATATCATCTTGTAATACTATATCACAATCTTTATTTGAAGTGATACCAGTCACAAGCTGATCGTGTATTCCCACGTCAAGGCTAAACACTATGTCATTATTTCCAACATCATTAGCTGCCAGTGATTACGACCGCTAATTATCGCTCGCTTGTGGTGGTCACACGACTTTGTAGCACGAATCTGATTCTTTGGAACCGGTGAGCTGATTCTTTGGATTCTAATTTGCTGGCAGCTCCCACAGCTTTATGGAGGAATAATGGAGTATGGCAACTAGCGATTTGTTCTGCTGCAATAAAATTCAATATGAGATATATCTTGATGGCGTTCATTTTCATGAACTCGTATAGGAATTATCTTAGGCTTACTGCTACGCTTCACTGTCTTGTGATTTCCGGAAGCCTGAAGGATTCATTTAAATTTAATATCTTTCCTGAAATAAACTTTTCTTAGAATACAATTTTTACAAAATACAAATGTTGTTTTTCCTGCAGAGAATCCTTGTCGTTACTGTCTGTACGCGATAAAATCAAACCGGACGGATTTTTGCACGCTTTAAATTTAATTTTAAATTGAAGGTTTAAATGAATAAAGTTATTATAATCTTACACAAGCGAAGCCGGGACGGATAGCTAGTTCTTTTGAAAATTGGGTCTCCCAATAACCTCAAAAGGCGTTTTATTTTAGAATTCGGGGCAAGCGATAGACATTCGACGCGCAATGAATTTATTCGCCATAAACATCTGACGCGTGTCGTGTGATTGTCCTAATGGACGCAGATGTTATCGTGGCCAAGAAGGACTTTGGTACTAGCAATTTATGCAGATATTCATTACTACAATTGAGCTTTGAGCAAGGAGCCTCTGCTCCTGCTTCCAGGTATTAAGAAAAATTGTAGATTACTATGGAGAAAAGTTTTAATAAAACCATGTTGAAACCCATTCACGTTTAAGTCAGAATGTCAGGTCTTCTATAAAGGCATCATCTGGCGTCAGTAGCTATGTTTCACTTTAATCACGTTCTTTGTGCACATTCACTAGTAATAATGACCCAAGTTTTCTTACATATGTAAGTTGGTTTCCCATTTCAACACACCAACTTGCCTAAATTGATTGGAAATTTCTCTTTATCACCGAGCAAAAAACGTTGGTAAGAAACGTTGACTGTACCACTAACACATTATTGTAACCAAAACTAGCACTTCCTGCGATGAAATCCTATGATAATTCTGACTGTCAACTGTTAGTGCCACTGGGTCATACTTACCGTTAATATACTACACATGGTTTGATGCCACTGTCTTCCTGTATGAATACTTGATAATCCTGCCCAACTGTACTTTATACATCTCTTTTTCTGAAAAAGCAAAACTTATGTATATATGACAAAGACTCAAATGGTCCATACAAATTTAGCCGATACGACACGTTAATATGAAGAAGTATTTAATGGCGACACAGAAATCAAGTTATTACGTATTTGTATCTCGATATCGTATGAAATAAAGTAGTTTTCATTTGCGGTCTTTGTAACGTTTGACTCCTTCAATAGCGTCCACTCCAATTAATTAATCTGAATTTCACTGATATTGCATAGATATAAACGACACACTCGTGTGACGCCTTTGTTATTTCATAAATATCAAATCTTTTGATGGATCATCACAACACAACATTTTACGTCTTTCTAAAAGCAGCGGCTCGCGTGGCCTGTTTATGTCAATTTGTGAACGATTTCATGTCGAAACACTTGTAACAACGGCCCATAGTAAATCATGCAAGTAAATTTCTACACGGATAGGAGTATAATAATGATATGGTAGATGCAGATAAACTTGATTTCGTGTATGTTGTCAATGGTAATGATGAATTGCCTGCCGAAAGCGATGACGAGTTGATTGATGTAATAACAATAAATGATCGTGGAACACACGATGACCTGCGGGTCAGAGAGTGGTGGCTTTTTGCATATAAGCAGATAATTTTTCCCGATGACGCAATGTCCCGTGACTGGAAACAAATTTCGGTTTGTCTCTATTTGTTAAATCCAATCCATCCAATCTTTATAGATTTTTATGAAAAATCTCTTTCATTGGTATTTTAAAATACGGATTTAATTATGCATTTTATTGTTAGTAGTAATTGAAAAGAAAATAACGATCATTAATCGCCGCGTGGAGAACGTAATTAATTATGAAGTGTTTGAGTTTTAAGATTTTGAATAAGATAATTGAATCGCGCGCAGAAATCTACAAGATGACTAATGAATTGTCGTTGAAGACAAGCATTAATTTAATTTTAATTGACAAGTAGAGTAATAAAAATCTCAGAAGACGATAATATTCACTCAAAAAACTTAATAGCGTTCCTTTCACTTCCTTAATGACTATAAGCAGAGAGGAGTTTGTGCGACCTTCTGATATCAAGAGATTGCTATGAAATATTGCCCAGGAAATCTCTGATCTGAGATTTTTAAACATAAACATATATGAGAAAACATGCCAATACAGGTGTAATCCAAATCAAAACAGATGTCGGAGTGGAAAGTGACTAGTTTGTGTTTAAGCAACCCTAAAGAACATGTTAAATTAGCAGACAAGTTACCTCGACATTGACCATAGCTTTAAAATAAATGGCGAGGTCATTAAACTAAACTATTATCTGAAACCACACATGTTTTGAATAGATGATTCAACATTTTCTTTCATTAACACTCTGACCTTCATCTTTCAAGAAACAAGTGTAAATATTGTATTTTTTAAACATCCCGAATTTAACACTCCGCAATTAGAATCTATTTTGGGAGCAGTTAATTCTGTTTGCGTGTTGTGATGAAACGTAGAAGCTTGGCATCTCGCCTCTGACATAATTTGATTGCTATTATTACATCTATATTTTAATCAGCTTCAATGAGCATTTCTAAACCATTTAACTTCCCAAGTCCTTCATAATGAGTGTCTACCTCTACTTACTGCTTGTGAGAAACTTGCATCTGAAAGTAAGTACAAACTAAAACATTACTTTGACCGAGACTCAGAATATAAATAGCTGATCCATTTGCAGATTAATTATTACTGGTAAATGTTCATTTAGTTTCTATGTAACTAAAACTACAATGAACTAAGAGCCAATTTCAATTTCTTTACATAAACTCTGTTGAAGCACTAAAGAACAATAGCATTTACATACAATACAAACAAATTAAAACATTGTCACGCACACCTCGACATGTTAATCCTCCTACATCCGTAACCGAACCCCAATTCTCCTGTATTTCACCACCGGCTGACACAGTAACGTCACGGAAATCCATTAGAAAACATTAAGCTCCGTGTTCACTTTTAGTTTAGAAATCATAGTTTATCTTATCCTTGTCATCTTGCCGACCTTAACTATTGTTTTCAATATTTTAATCTCTAACATTTTTCATTAAAAACTTTGGACTTGTCTTGACGACATGGCTGTGAAATTAATTTATGTCGTACTTATTACTTTTTATTAAAATTTATGTTGGGCTACAAAAGCCTCCGTACGTAATTCAAATAGTAAAGCACTATGGTATCTTTCTAATTTTGTTTTACAATGGGTATGTCCACAATAGAAATAATTCCAAAGAACAGTTACATAACAGCTACTGGCTTATATCACGATTACTTCCTTTCGTTTCGCCTTGTTCGTTAAGCCGCGTCCGCATTGTGAATTTGAATTTGAAATTTTGTTGCAGTATGATGATCCTTGAAGGAGCGACGCGATTGGCTGATCAAACGCAACGATGACGTAACCACTGCTCTTATTGGCGCAGAGACGTCAACTTTGCCGGGATTGGTCGAAAATGTCCGGTCTGCAGGCTAGAAACGAAGAATCCATCAATGGAGTTGACGTCAGGGAGCAGGGAAGTGCTTTGAGGTCAGTTTTCAATGAATTCTTACCTTATGAGGTAGTGGCGTTTGAATTGTGGTGTGACACTTACAGTTATATACAAAAATGCATTGAATTTATAAAAGTAGCTTTAAAAATTGTATGTTTTTAAATATCTTTACGAAAGAGTAAAGGTTAAATAGACAAAAAACCCAGTTTGTAAAGGTGAACGAACTACACACCACGTTAATAACTAATGATGACAAACATTGGTAAAGATCGTGTAGTGAATGAAATTCTGTCTGAATAATAAGGTCACAGACCCGGAGGTCATCAACAAATTTTCTCAAGAAACTTCCATTTTGTCAATGTTTCTAATGAAGAAGCTACAGGTTTCATCCCCTCAAAATACGGATCCATTGACCCAGTTTCGAGTACCACATAATATTCCTGTTTTCTGTTACTATAACAGTCCTTAATTGAAGCTAGTTGAGAGTTCATCCAACCTCCCATACTGGCTGTCACTGGCTAAAACGCTGGAATTAGATCAAAGTACTTCGCTTTATTTATTGGATTTTAACGACAATGACTGTTATGATTTGTTTATTTCGCTACTTTATGATTATGATGCCGTTAAGAAGATCGATGGAGTCGTTAATAATGGGAAAGTGGAAAGGATAAAATATAGAAGATATAAGTTCATAGCTATTAGCTGAATTGATAACAAGTTAAATTGAAAAAGACGATAAAATCGAAAACATCTTTACTTGAACTGATTGACCTGATGATTTACTTCAACTGATTATAAACATAATAGCGATTTTTCTAGTTAACCAGATGTTGCCCGGGGCTTCGCTCCCGTGGGAATTTTGACATAAAATATATAAAGCCTACAGCTATCTTGGATAATGTACGTTAGAGTTTTTGAAATCGGTTCGGTAGTTTCGGAGATTACCCGCCTCAAACTCACAAACGCTTACCTCTTTATAATAATAGTATAGATAGACATCTACAAGTTATCAACTTTGAAAGTGGACAGTCTTTCTTGGCCTTGTGTTCCTTAAAAGAAGAATGACGACAATTTTCTAAAATCGCAGAACTATAAATTCAAAAATTCAATTTTGACTTTATAATGTACGTGTATAAATAATGGCTCGTGGTGCAGTGGACTGTAAATTATTAATGCTTTTCGAATCTGGTTAAATAAATATACTGGTTAAATAGAGATTACTTCGGAGCACTTTTTATTGGCACGAAAGACAAAGAGAAAGAGAGAAGAGGAACATTTTTAAATGTGAGCGCTAATGTTGCTATAGTAAAAAAATATAATTTAGTGTCGGGATTTCCAACAGTACCTGAAATAGTAGCTGATGTTTTCGCTAAAATGGAAACTTTCAACGGGACTTTTGACCCACAAGAAAATAATTTCGATGGCAAGTTTAGTTAAATAATCGAATTTGCACCATAAAATTGAAGGCGTAAGGTGCGTTTACATTAATTGCAACATTCAGAGGGTGAGCATTAGAGCGAAAAATTGATCGTTGTCTACAAGATGTTACAAGAATCCGATGACTGCACAATTTTCGGAATTTTCGATCTGGCAATAAATGTGTTGTTTATTGTCATCGTAAAATCGTACATTTGACATTAAGAAAATGCGTAAGAAAGGACTTCATGGTCTCGCAAATATTTATGTTTTATAATGCACAAAAAATACTTATAATAAACCTGATAATTATCAATGTTATAAACGAGAATTGATCACAAGCGAGAATTGATAAATCAAAGAGTGGCTATACAAATAGCCACTCTTCCATTTATCAATTCTTATTATTATTTATATTACCCGTCGTACATACAAGTATATACAAGTTAGAACTGAAGTGAGAGTGGTAATGAATGAGTGGTGCCTATGCGTTGTTTAAAGTATGTGTTTAAAGATTAAAGATTTTATTTTAAAAAAAGATAGGAAGTGTCCAGTCAATTAGGACTTCTAATTAAATATTTTCCGATCCCTTCTAACTTAGGAGGGATGTGTGATGATGTCACGAAAACGAAGCTTAGAATTAGAATGCCCCAAAATAAAAAATCAAAACTTACAACCAGGAGGGCCTACACGAGCGGGTCACAGTAGTCTAATGATGGTGTCGAATCCACAGTAGAAAATGTAATAGATATACAGACGCTATAAAATTTTGTTCTCGTTGTGTAAGTAAAAAATAATACTTGAAAATTACATCTCGGGTCGACGACATCACGATACTATCGAGGATTATCAACCAATTAACCGGTGATAACACTTGTAATGTGTCCCACTTTATGTTCAAAAGTGATAGTAATTACAGCATTATCATGTAATAAATTTTGTTAACAGCTCATCTATCGATTTTCTTATCATCTGAGAGAGCAAACGGATATTTTGCTCTTAATTTAGTAGTGTTAGCCGCGTACATAGCCTCAACTTTTTGCCCATACTGTAGTGTATTGCACAATATAATTTGCAGTAGACCTTGTAAGCGGCCGCCTACTATTTTCCTCATTATTGCTACAAAAACTAATGACATGTGAACCATAGACGAGTGGCACTGAACCAAGAACAGTGACATAACGACACGTAGTGTTACGTTAAACTTTAATATGACTTGTGTGAATTGCACTGTGTTTAACTCCATAAATCGACATCATTTTCTTATTTTTTCATGACTATTTTCTGATTACTTTCACTTTCAATATTGTTGTATTTTGTCTAGCTTTCTAAAGGAATTCTGCAGAGGATATCAGATATTTATTACTGTGATAGATATTTAGAAATAAATAATGTTCTTTCAAAAATGTAAATGTATCTGACCAAAATTAATGACAATTAATCTCGTTTCAAGTCATATAAGGTTGTCTAAAAGTAAAGACAAAACATACTTCGGTATTTTATAATGATAGTTATTCAATCAATGTATCGACATTTATAAAAACCAACCAGTCAATTAAATGGCAGTCCTCAGGCGATGCCTATGAAGGAGAAAACAATAAGAATAGATTTCCCAAACGATTTGTAGACGCATCAATATTTTAGAAAATTATACTTTCACGAAAATTGCTTCGATTGTCTGTCACCGTCACTTATCTTTCTATTGATTGAGAAATGATCGATCTATGGTCAAGCATAGTTTTACTACTAGGAAGCAAGACGAGAAATAGCGTTGTGGACTTACTTCGGGAAAAAATCTAGGAGGAAAAGTTTATAGCTATCTATTCTAAAGTGATTAATCATAATAAAACGTTGGAAATCTCACATTACTAATATATACACATCCATACACTCTTTGGTTGAAAAAGGCCATTTTGATGAAGGATCCTAATGTGCAAGATGTGGCACATATTTTTTTCAGGTTTCCGATACATCAAACTACGATCGTTGATAAAAATATCAATAACAAAGACAACAAATCATCGACATAATCTCTGAAGATTTACGCGTCTCAGATCGAGGGTGAGTCATTTCTGAGTCTGCTCTATAAAATTAGATACTAGGACTACATAAAATAAGCATAAAACACACAGATCTCGGTCCTTCGGCGGGTGTCACGGTTGTTGCGTCTTGTCAAAGATCTAAAATATGAGATACACACTATTTATTGTGATTCAGATTACTATGCTACTTACTTATTTCATATTTAACTTTGCCTTAAAATCTTTTTTGATTCAGAAGTCACAAAGATCATTCATCTTCATTTCGTATATCAGTTTGATCGACTAATAAATACTAATAATACTAATATTATTAACTTAAGTTAGAGTAATTAATCTTTTAAATGTTTTCGAGAGGAATTCATCATCAAATGTTAGTCCCGTAGTGCAAAATGTTTAAAGATTAGTGCTTTGTTAGTGATTAATTTCGTAAACACAACTTCGTTGAACACTTACACCAGACCGTTTAACCAAACGAATTCACGAGTCAGAAAATAGAATCCATCTCTCACCTCAAAACTATCAACAGCACCAATCAGAACGACGCGTCGTGCCATCTAATCTTTGATCAAAACCAGGAACACGCAGTGGTCAGTTCGATGACCCCGTGGCTGCGGTTTTAATTGTTACTGCACGCGACAGAAATGTTTATTTGATGATCCAGTTTCCTAATTCTGTGTCGTCTCTGTTTCTAGTCTATTTTCTTTCACTTTGACTCCTTCGACGTTTACGTTTTGTTTTTATTGTTTGGCTATTTTATTATGTAGTTTGTCGTGAACTAGCTGGACGGTTTGTGAATATTTATAGGAATTCTTTTATACATTACTTTGGCTCTCTGTCCGAATTATATTCTCAGTTAAATTCGTTTCGAAAGACACAGGCTAAAATAATACTTGCTTTATGGAAGTAACTAGCTGCGCCCCGAGGCTTCGCTCCCGTGGGAATTTCGGGATAAAAAGTGCCATACGTGTTTTCCACGTTATTTTCTGCCCGTGTACTAAATTTCATAACAATCGGTCCAGTAGATAATGCGTGAAGAGGTAACAAACAAACTTACTTTCGGATTTATAATATTAGTTAGGATATACATAAATTATGACGTATATAAATCAGGCTCATAGTGATAATAGAGCGATGAACTCTGAAGTGAGATCGCCAAATGTAAGAATTAATCTAACGATGACATTAAACATAATAGTTATAATCCTACAGCGTGTGAGTCTGTCACTACCCGCTCGGCAGCGATCACATGTGAAACACATGACTGTTCTGTCTGTTACAATAATATCATTGATATTTATAATAAACTGCGCTCGGGGCTTCGCTCTCGTAGGTATTTTGGGATAAAAAGTACCCTATGTGTTATTCCGGGTTATATTCTACCCGTGTGCCAAATATCATAATAATCGGTCTAGTGGATTTAGCGTGAAAAAGTAACGAACATACATACAGATACATCGTCACAAACTTTCGCATTTCTAGTATTAGTAGAATATTTTACTACATCCCAAACTACGGTTGCAAACAAAGCTGTTAAAACATTTCGATTTTATAACTGTCATTTCGTAACATTTGTTTACAAAATAGCAACCAGGCTGTCGTCCTTCATGACATCATGAACCCAGCTCAGTTTGAGTTTTGCCCCTTCTGCCTTAATAAGACAAAATCGATTGCTTGTTGGCTGCATATAAACTGATAACTCTACTCATAGATCAATTGTCAACCCTACAAATTGGGAAACGAAACTAGATGCGGGTAAATTAACGGTGTCGATTACCAAAGCGGCATGAACTGAATATAGATTATTTAACATTGCGATTTGTGGTCGTAAACGAAGCTAACTAAAAACCTAATGTGATTAGGCTAAGTATGAATCTATGAACTATGAATACGCACATGCAGTTGACTATAAATAAATCCAATAAGCATCATAAGCTGATGGAAGGCTAAGAAGCCAGAGGAGTGGATGTGTATGAAATCACGTAGGCCAGGTTAATGTCTTGGAAAATAACAGATGAATATTGATTTTGTACACAATAACTGAAATCGGTGTAACTAAACGACCTGTATGAAGAAGTTTTCTATTATACGATGTGAAAAAAGTAAGAAGTGTGCTCTTTATTGCAAAAACTTCAATCAAATTAGTTTCACTAAAATGTCGATGAGGCTTTCAATGTTGACTTGACAGTCTGGTGCAAGTAACATTGTCGTCTATTCACCCAAGAAATTACATGAAAATATTTTTACGAAATTGTTTGAATCCCTATAATCACCACTAGAGTAAATACTACAAAATTATATATCAATCATGTTGTTCCCTGTTAGTGTGGTGGTTGAGATATATACAACTAAGTTAAGTTAATTAATTACTGCAGAGACGGTTCCAGCTCGCTGTTTGTCTGTTTGTTTCGTTTTATTTCATCCATTTCCGTTCCAAGTAGTTGTTGTGTAGTCTTTGATAGATATAGTGCTATGATGTTCCCTCTCAAAAACTTTACGAACGTTGTGTGGCAAATGAAATGTATCATTCCTAGTATAATGCAAGAATGCGTTTTTAATGAATTACATCATCTGTGTCGCTCAAGGAAACGTTTTTAAATAAACCCATGCAAAGTCGGTGTGGCCACTGGTGTCCAAAAGGTTGATTCAAAAATGTTTATTACGTTCCATAAATAGGCTGAAACAAATGTTTACCAGAACAGAAATCGGCATGATGTTAACAATTTCCGAATCACGGCGAAAGTGAAGTCTAGCGTGAAGTGTTTGTTTTGCGTCTAGATTTGTTTGCTTCGGATGTGAATCGTGATATGGTGAGCACAGAAATTAAACTATGTAAGTCAGTACAGTAAGTCTTCGTCACTTCATCTCATCGGTGATCTTCGCTCGCGACCGTTGAGCGTTTGTAGCCATCAAGTTGGTAACCGAAAGAAAGGAAGACTACCGTTGAGATGAAGAAGAAGGTAATTCTAATAAGGCTGATTTACACCAAGCTGGCAAATTCTTATATTATTGACAGCCAGAGTGGGGACTGTGTAGGGGACCTCTTAAATCAATCAATCAGCCATTTGATCTAAAGAAATTATTTCAATTAAATGAGATCAATTTAACTTCAGATTAATTCTAAATAATAGATTTGAAACGAATAAATCAGTTCTTAGACATAGAAAATGTATACGGTAGAAAGTTTCGATTATAATCGATTCGATTTATGTAGATTTCTGAGTTCTTGATTGGAAGTCACAACATATACGATGTTCATGGAATAAAATCCGCCATACTTGCATGTTGCGACATCTTTCCGCACTCCCGTCAACTTGCCACACTGATCGGCAGATCACTTTACATCACAATCATCATTCGTTCCAGTCATTCAACATGCTTGGTTTTGTTGTATTTGCCTAAATGTTACAAAATCTGATATTTACGAAATAGTTTGATTTCTATCTAGTTTTCAGTAGTTCAGGTGAACTGGCCTTTAGTGCTGGTGAAAATGAAGATGTCATCTTAATATTACTTACTTTGATGGCCAGACCAGGCCATATTCAGAGACCCAAAGAGGATCATGGCCTTCCGATTAAATTTCTTCACTCTGTTTGGCGCCACTTCTTGCCAGTCGGCTATTTGGTAGGCTTCCAGGTCTCTCACTATTTCATTTAATAAATGTGCTTTACATAGGTTGCAAATGGAACGATCGAATCGACGAAGATGAGGAAGATCTAAAATTAGTCTTATTTAAAACCAAGTAGTTGGTTATACTACTTGTTATAGTTGTCAGCCCTGAGCTTCTCTGGATGCAGTACTTACTTATAGTCATTGTAGAATTCTATTTCTGTGCTATTTATTCGTTCTTTAGTACAATCAATCGCTTAATAATAACAAGAGCTTAACCTCAAAATGGTAAATATCAGATATCGATTTAATTTTTATAAGTTCTTTAAAAAACCTAGGTATTTATTTGCAGTACATATAATAAATATATTCGGAGCGGTGTAGACACCTAATATTTATCTCTCGAATTAGACAATTTCACACGCTTACAGGAACCGCAAGCGAAATCACGCACGTTATTAGATTTGTAACCACAAAGCTAATTTCTAAATGATACATATCCATACTATTATATAAAGAGGTAAGCGTTTGTGAGTTGTATGTTTGAGGCGGATAATCTTCGTAACTACTGAATCGATTTCAGAAATTCTTTCACTATTAGAAAGGTACATTATCCAAGATTGACCGCATCGGGCAACATCGGGGCCGCATACCATCACATCTAGTCTCATATACATTTGATTTTAGTATTGTTTAACAAAATTTATAAAATTTGGTTTGTCTTGCTTATTCTTCCCATCTTGCCAAAGTGTCATTTCTGGACAAGCCACGTTTGCCTCGCTTCTTTATTATTAGGGTTGTCATATGATTTTTTTGTTTTTAGGTGTCTGCATAACTAAAAATTTGTTACGGTAGGCGCATCGTGCAGTACGTGCAGCTCAAAAATTAGATCCGAAATCTTCACTTCGACCCAGAACCTGTGATGCTGACTCATGATTGCCAGAATTACTTTCGTCAATAGCACACACGACACTATCCCGCCTACATGTCCTTTCGAAACTTTTCACCTAAATCCATTAGCACCAAGGAGAGAAGTTCGCGCGACCTACACACCTAGTTTGCATTAGATGAGTCAATTTCGTGCTATCTTATCATCGGGGCCGCATACCATCACCGCTGGATAAGGAATAGATCTTGCGATTGTCATACTACAGACGTTTTTGTTCTCGATGAAAACTGTAAATGTAATAATAAATTGTCATTTGTAATATTTATATGTACAACTAGTTGAATTGTAAATTGTCAGGTCAGTGTCATAATGATGTGTCATTACCAGGACGTGAAAATTTCATTAAGATACCTAATATTTATTTCTTGGATAATATTACTATATTAAAGTAATACTAGTTCTGTAATTGCTGAGTGGAAAACATGTATCAACCATAAATCTTATTTCAGAACGATGACATGAAGTACGTCAGCTCTTTCGTCCTTGATCAAAAAACCTATATAAAAAATTTCTCATCCATATTAAAAATCGTCTTCAATTTCGTTAATTTTGCGAAACGCCAGCCATTGTTTGGTAACAAGTTTCCAAATCTAGACATCTGTGGCTCGTAACGGTGCTCGCCGAAATCCGGACCGTTACAGAATATGCCCGTGTGTAGTAGCAAGGATCACGTACGATCCTCGCTACTACGGTTGAAGATAATGATCTAGTGCTGCTGTTTGTTCCCCTTTTGAATTGCAAATGAAAAGTTGAGTAAAGTAATATTATATCCTCTACCGTATATTCGGTTGTTAAAATTTCTTTAACAGCAGAAGCGTTATGGATTTGGCAATATACATATTGCAGTGAGCAATGCAGGCGGGGTTGACGAACTTCATTAGAGCACCGGTCATCGCGTGGGAACATGAATATAAATGAGTCATTAGTTAGCGGGATAAATGTTTGGTGCAGCATCTGTGGCGATGTCTAGAAAGGGCGTTCCAAATTTCTAAACTCATCGACATATTTTAGAACAAATTCAATGAATTTTCAGGTCTCATAGAACACACACACGTATTAAAAGCCCTGAAAAATCAATGCTACTGTTACAAATGTTAGTAAATATTTCCTGTGATCATTAGATAAATTTCGTAATAGATAACTGTACATATCATATCAGAATCCAGCCAGCTTGAATTTGCGACGAAGATACATGGCTACAAATGTCTTACTATAAGATTTGTTTATTTAAAAAAGTAGCGACTTTTTATATGTGTTTATGAATGAAATATCCAATCTATGTCAAACATACAATCTGTGTAAATCAATATCATTAAATGCTTTGACCGCGAGCCCAGCGGAGCTTAAATGCTGAAACCTCTTATTACTGTAACGCACACGGATCGGGTTACGCAGGGAGATATCTTGAGGCCGGCTAGGATTTCGCTGAGAAGGGACTGTGCAATATTCTGCTTGCATTCTCGTTTTAAAAATGAGCATCAATTAGTTTGTAGATTTCCAAATTAACAATTAAATTGATTGTAGACTTCAAAGTTAACAATTATATTGATTTTAAAATTAACAATTATAATTTGATCAAAAACATCGAAGAAACTTGTCAAAAGTCAGATTTCTTGAGAAACTGAACTTAAATGCAAACTTAAAATTGTGAATAGTTTAAGCAATATTGGCTTAAAACATTGTAGGACGTCTATTTTGAAAATTATTAAAAAAATAACTAGTTTGTATTATCTTTTCATTCAGTTAGACAGTTAAGAGGTATGTAGATGCTAATGCACTAATGTACTCGCATCGGGTCACGCAGGGAGATATCTTAGGGCCGACTACATCTTCGCTGATATTTGTGTAATATCTATTGCGTTCTAGGTAATCCTTTCCACATTTATTATATCGTAAAATAAGCTTCATATAGTGCGTCGGTTAACTGCTTTACTTCGCTCGGTCGAGCAATTTACAAATAAATATCAAGAATAATTCCGTAATCATTCATAAATTCATCGTGTTCTCGCCTCATGTATACAAAAGTAATTATATCAATTTAAAAGATCGATAAATCACCAGAAACCTAATCAGGTTTTTAGTATCTGTTAAATATTCTATTTTCAACGCTCAATGAGATATCCAATCAATTCAACACTAACATCTCAAGTACAATCAATGAACACCAGTGGCGACATTACGTCCGATGCGCCATTGTCTCTTACAAAGAATCCGTAAAGTTACCAAAGGAATTTAACACTGTCACGTATTTTTCATAGCTAGTGAGTACATCTGCGATCGTTGCAATTAATGTGTTAATTGTGTGTGCACACTTTCCAAGAATCATAATCGTTAACACGCATTTACGGAAGTCGATGCGCTGTATTGTCCGTTTAAGTGGCATCTATTTGTTCAGATATTGCCGACATTGCTTGCAAAATCTTGATTGTCCGTAAGAGTAACGCAAAGATATGCCTATGCTCAGCAGTAGGCGGAAAAGGCCTGAAATGATGATGATGAAGAGAAATTATTCGCAGTAAGTATTTGTATTTTACCTATCGCCATTTAGTGGTGTTTCTACAGAAGGACATAAGTCAATGCAGGCCGAATATATCGTGTCAAAACTGACACTACTAGCTGATGTGAATAATTACTTAAAACTAAATTTATACCTCCTCCAAATCGTAAGTGAAGAAGCGGCGCTACAAACTCGAGTGCACCGTTTTCTCCAAAGGCAACCACTATAATCAAACTAATGATCTCTTTGCCATAAAAACAACATTGTACACTGGTCTTGGCTGTATTACTTTCAAATAATATTATTGTTCGTACAATTAAGTTACTACAAACAAACTTAGACGCACTGCCCCGGATCTTTAAATCCTCTTATGCTAATGAGCCCGAATCACCAATTCTAGAGGTCACTCCCTGGCCTCCTTCACTTGATGTTGCTAATGGAGTGGTGTTATGTAACTCATTAAGTTATAGATGATTCACGGCATGAATGGTGGCTTACGCAATCGTTGATCGAGATAAGTGCGAGTTAATTCTTTTAATGTGGGTTTGGATTGTAAAATATATGATTTCTATTGATGTAGATTTAGTTTAGTGTCGTTTCATGTTTCTTGTGGAGCTGTGATTTCATGCGGGTCTTAAATCTTGTTGATTAGATATGTACATTCAAGACCAAGCTTCTGTTGAATATTATTAAGTTCTTTTGGTAGTGAATACTTTTAATATCTCTCTATTACTCGCTTACTAGTTAATAGTCCAGTAAGAAACATTCTGATTGATCTGCTCACCATACTTACGTGATTTCCTAAATAGAGGATAGTTACTCACGTATGGTGCCATACCGATTCAATACATAACAATAACTGTCAAGAAATATAGTTTTGTAATATGAATGATGCTCTGTCGCTATTGCAACAGATAAAGAAGCGTGATCTAAATTCTGCATCGCGCAGACTTGGATACTGCAGTTGGAGACAAACTCTGAAATTCTCATATTTATAAAACGACTAACACGTGCGTTTCTATTTCGAATACCCAACAAAAATAAGCAGAAACACATCGGAATAGTCCTTATGCGTACGGGGATAAGGCATAAGCAATTAATATTTATTCCGTCTGTCAGTAACCGTAATTTGAAGCTGGTGATTTGTAAAAGTTGAACTGTGTTTAGTCAAAGTCCAAATTACGGCGCACAGTCTAGAAATAGATGATATTTATTCATGACTGACGGGGACGCAAAATAAACCAAACACGATGGTTATAAATGCTGTTACCTAGATCCACCCTCTATTCATTCGAAAAATATCTTAAATGTAGTTCTCCTAGTGTGATTGAAACTCCTCACGATGTTTTTCTTCACCGGAAGCAAGTGGCGTTCACCGATTTGTATTCTTGTTTGCAATAAATAAACTCAAAAACTACTGGACTGATTTAACCATTGGAGTATCACCAAATCCTCGCAGAATTGCTTACACTGTAAGCTGCAAACAATAAATCTTGCTGAAACGCTACAACTGTGATGGTCGTCAGGTGACGTCACAGGAAATGCAGCTATTTGCGTTGGCGCCAGTTTGTTTTGTTGACTCGCTACCCGGCCCTTTGCTCTTGGTGAACCCTAAGTTATGAAAGTTATTGTTCTTTACACTCGGGTGATTTCGAGTTTTGTATTTTAATGTTCGAGCTTCAAGTCAGTGATGTTCTTGTCGGTGGAGTGTGTGAATATTCTTACTGAAGAATCCAATTTCAACCTCTATTAACTAGAAATTCATTTAAAATTTAAATTGTAACTCACCGCCAAGAGAGAGCCTCAATCTGAAATAATGCTTCAATTCAAGAAGACGCAGCAGAAGTCTGTAGCAGAAGGGGCATACCCAAAAAGAGAGACTTTTATCCTAAAATTCCTACGATAGAAAGATATAGAGAGCTCTGGAACAAATGTTTCATCAAACTTTATTTCTTCTTTCCAGGGTGGCGACCAACACTCCTCACCTGGTGAGCCTGGGGACCGGCCGCCTTAGCACTGCCGTCACGTTACACCCCATCAAACAGGGTAAGTCCTAAACTTTCGTCGTTGTCTAGAATTTGAGATACAATTACATAATGTTTCGGCGAAGAATTGAATGGTCGCTTAGAACTGACAACTTTATCCAGCAGCAGAAAACAAGGGTCTGTTTAAAGAAAATATCTTTGAAAGTACAGAAATATATACTTATTGTAAACCTTTTAGCCAACCAAGCTTCATATACATGAGTTCTGTCGATATCGGTGAAGCTACTACCCATTCAAAGTAATTTAGCCATGTCTGTGTTATATTTAAGATAACATTTTGTATAAAACGTTTGGTCAATTACTCATTATTATACTGTGGTTATATAAATAATAATTTTTCCAACTATATTGGTATGTGTTCCAGGCCGCGTGAC
The DNA here is from genome assembly GCF_027563975.2 of Plodia interpunctella. NCBI lineage: Eukaryota > Metazoa > Arthropoda > Insecta > Lepidoptera > Pyralidae > Plodia > Plodia interpunctella. The sequence goes on along the minus strand of NC_071319.1, from coordinate 6,034,547 downwards.
GATAGGCTCGGATCCGACATGCGACATGTACGTGGTCGGCACGGGCGTGGCGAGCGTCCACTGCCGCGTGGAGAACTCGCACGGCGTGGTCACCCTGTACCCGGTGAGCGGCTGCACGCTGCTGGACGGGCTGCCGGTCGACAAGCCCACCAGACTCTCGCAGGGTTAGTATTGTATCAGCTCAGGGCTAATGTGTGCTCATCCTATACTCCTTGATCTCTCTCTCTCTCTCTCTCATCTCCGCAAGTTCTCGTTCGGAGCTGAGATGCCCGGAAGCTCGAAAATTGCCATTCAATTTCCTGGCCTGTCATTAGCCTGTCTGACTTCAACCCTTTTTCAGAATGCTATTGTTGCCTTTCAATTTCCTAGGCTATGTCCCCTAGCCACCTGGTACGACATAAATTCTATCCTTCTATTCTAGTGGTCCTATTCGAGGACGGAACCGCACGCCATAGAATATGACCTAGAATTCTGAAAATTATTGTTGATGACATGTACCATAGTACCTTTGAGTTAATAAATCCATTGGATTCCTGTATGGTCTTTATTCCGGTGATGAAACTTGAAGGAAGACATCGTGAGTAATTTTGTAGAATGCTCTATTCACAAGTATAGGCCATAAGTAATGTCAAATACCTACTTAGGCTACTTTATATACCAGCCATCAGTATAAATTGAAACTCTAGTGAATCATCTACATGTATCTAACGATTTAACTAAATTTTTCCACGATTAAGATACTACTTTACAGAACTGAAAAATCCATCCTATCGTCATAATAATTTTCCATCACCAGGCAGCATGCTGACCATCGGGCGCTCCAACTACCTCCGCTTCAACCACCCGGCCGAGGCCAAGCTGATGAAGTCAGTGCTGCCCTCCGCGCACGTCTCCATGGCGCCTGTACAGTTCACACCCAACGACCAGTGCTCGCAACCTGGTGAGTTTTTCCCCTCTCCTCGTCCAAAGAAACCATCTGGAGTGACATAGGCAATTTCATTTTAGATTTACCCGAGCGAAGCCGGGACAGACCTCTAGTGTATTATAAAAATACTTGTATTTTTTGCAAAAAGCTACAACCTACTAGAATTTCGGAACGAACACTGACGAGAAGAAATGCCGAAGGAAAGTCATATAAATTGTATTAGTTTTAACGCTAGTTAATAATAATAAATGTTGTAAGATTGTAAATTTTTCTTCACAGTTTACATGAACCATCACTCCGAGCCAACCAGCCAGTGTTACCAAACGAACTTCCAGAAAATGTACAAAGACCACACTCTCTCACAGCTCGACCAGGAATTAGACATGACGCTCAAAGACCTCTCCAAAAAGAAACCACCAGTCGCCCCCAGGAAACCCTACCTCGACTCGAGAGAATCAGACTCCAATTCCGACCAGGAAACCAAGCCCAAAATGTCCAGTATTATGGCCAAAGTCTCAAAGTTCGAATACTACGCTAAGCAACAGAAAGTTGGTCGAAGCCAATTCTACACCTCGAATGAAAACGAAATATCTCCCAAAGTATTTAGCTCGAATTCCCTAACAGTCAACACCCCAGCCAAAGATGTGTTAGGTGGGAAAAACGTACCCAATTATATTAACAAAACGCAAAAAGTTGTTGTGAACGAAAATAATTTGGATCCTAAAAACTGCTCGTATGCAAACGTGGCTATACGCAATAAGAAAATCGATGACATAGTGCGAAATTTCGACGACTCTAAAAGCGATTTTCGTTTGCCAAAAAAAGTGAATAACGACCAACAGAATGACAATATTTACGGCAGAATCAACAGATGCGATCAAAACGATAAGAACAATGTGGAAAATGCCAAAAACAATGCAGAATCGGCGAAAAATAACACGGACGCTAAGAATTTGGACATCGTTCTAGAACAATCTATAAACGACGCGTATGGGAAGATATGTGAGCGCGGGGTGGGCAAATGCATCAGGCTGCCTTCGCCGGCGTTTGATAGGAACCCTCAATATTCGCCGGTGTACGCCGCGCCGTATGACAGGAGCTTGGACGCCGAAAGCAAGCGAGTGAAAGTAAGTTATTATAAATATAAATAAATAATATAAATATAAATATATTAGGACAAATCACACAGATTGAGCTAGCCCCAAAGTAAGTTCGAGACTTGTGTTATGGGATACTAACTCAACGATACTATATTTTATAATAAATACATATATAGATAAACTTCCAAGACCCGGGCCAATCAGAAAAAGATCATTTTCCATCATGACCCGACCGGGGATCGAACCCGGGACCTCTCGGTTCAGTGGCAAGAATCTTACCACTGCGCCACCGAGGTCGTCTACTCTGTTCTATTTCTCTTTCTCGGGTTTTTTGATAGGGTCGTGGTCATTACTTATTTACTTACCCATTAAAAATGTCAAGCTTGCTAAGTTTAACGCTGACCTTGAAAGCTCTAACGTTATGAAGCTGTGGACTGTTGATTTGAGAAATCCTGAATTCTATTATAGGTAATAAAATAAGCTTTGCTATTAAAACGTTAAATGTTTTTATAGCAAAGCTTGTGCGCTGTGTATTTTAAATGCGCTATGGATATTTTATTTCAACTATCCCATACCCACACGTAAAACTTTACTTATCTTCTGTGGTCGGGGGTTAAAAATTATTATATGCTACCAAATTTGAGAATTATGGAAATCCCCACACGTCGGAATCGAGACGTCTCGACGTACAAATGCTACTTTATTATGTTATCTGTTTAACTTATTCTTGTCTTCCGCTGAATTGTCCTACACGTGATCCTACATTTTATCTAATTACGCACATGTCTTATCAATAACAAATATAATTATTTTTTCTAAGCTTGGGTTACATTTATTTGTTTTGTTATATAAGTATACTTACGTGAATATTTTGGTTCAAATCAAATCAATAGTGATCGATATTTTTTCTTAACGCATTCAATGACAAAGCAGGTTCAATTATAATATATATTAGACAATATATATGTTAGATGGGGTGTGGTCTCAGTGATAGCGATGTAGTGTTTTTGCTTGCGCTTTAATTGATAATCTGACAGAGGGAAACAATGAACTAATGGAAAATTAATACAATTCATCGTGTCATTCCAAGTCAAAAATTGCGATAAGTCCTCCGTTGTACATGTATTTTACTTGTATAATTTCCTAGCACCCCGTCCCGACATCGCTTGGGTAAAAACATAACAAATTATACACCTAAACCTTCCTCAGAAACCACACTATCAATTGGTGGAAACCGCAAGAAAATCCGTCCGGTAGTCTTTTATCGCGAACAAACAGACAGATAGACAGACGCGGCAGAGGACTTTGTTTTATAATATGTAAGGCTGTAAGGATGTTCTTGTTTTCATTCATTAAAGTTATTACAAGCAAACAAAAAATATAGTTCACCAATAATTCGCTTTCTATTCTTTATAGACAGATGGTAGTTGTGGGCGTAGCATTAAGGGAATAACCGCTTTACGCTGACACGTAAACCTCAACTTTTCCCTAGCCTTCGCAACGCCTGAAAGCGCACGATATCTAAGATGTGGTTACGTCTGAATTAATGAACGATAGCGATAACACGATATCGCTTCAGTCTGCGACAACTACTGTTTGTTTCACACTATACGAACGTCTTTTGCATGTCATTATAAAAAAAATAAGATACTGGCTATATACAAAAGTGTATACTGTAAATTGAATTAAAACGTGTATATATTGAAACTGGCTGCAAAGTGCCGCTAATTAAAATGTTGTGTCAAGTATTTTTTGAAATATGTTCCAATTATTTTAATGATACTGGCAGTTTAATTGTGGTCCTATAGTTTTTTTACCGTTATTTGATATGTATAGTCAGTGTCGAAAGTATCGACTTACAACTTTCGATTCGTTCGAAAACGAATGTGGTTTAGAGTACTTTGTGGTGTGACAGTCTGTGGTAACTGACGATTAGCGAACAAATCGTGTTGCAAGTGCAAATTTATTTAAATGTTTCAACAAATAGTAATGTTGTCAAGCGTACCATTCATTATAATCGTGTGTTACGTGCTTAATTCGATAGCAAACATGACGTCAAAACCAGGAAAGAGACAGAAGAAAACGTCGCAAAAGAATTTGTTAAAAACATTCGCGACTAATCTAAAGAAAAACACATTAGCATTGAAAGCTTTGAAATCGACAATCGATAAGAAACACAAACGAGACACAGATGCAGGCTACGAAATAATCGATTTAACGAAATCCATAAACGACAAACTCGAAATAGTTCATAAGTTACGAAACGATATAAAGATTTACAAAACTATAAATACTATATTGACAAACTATTACATCAAGGAGACTAAGAATCACGAAAATAGCATAGATAGCAAAATAATAAAATTGGAAAAACAGATAAAACATTCCTATGACAGTTTGAAAGATGACATATCCAAGATGGCGGACAACATGGGTGTTGCCAGTGAAAAGAATTTCGTTAAAAATTCTTCGTCAATCGAAAATAGTAACGTTTTCGTTGTGGGCAACGATGTAAAATGCAGTCAATATAATCAGATTTATATGCGAAATGAAATTTACAACCATATTATTAAGAAAATTGATAAAATATTTTGCGGCATGGTAAGTTTTGGTAACAAAAAATTCGTAATCTCTAAAATCTCGTAAAAAAAACATTGCAGGGCAATTAACTAATCTACTGATATCGTGGAAATCCGTATATTATCATATTTATGTTTATCCGCATATATTTTAACAGTTTTAGTTTATGATTCACATCTTACATTAATTTGTTTTCCTTTTCGCGCTTTTCCGTTTATAGGAACCTCTTCTTTGTGTGATTTTTATGTGAGTAAAGTAAAATTGAGCATTATCGTACATGTAAGTAATAAGTTTTTCACAAAAATTTCATTGTTGACCCTAAATACAGAAGGATAGTTATAAGTTTAACGTGTCTGTGTATCTGTATGTCTGTCCGTGGCATCCTAGCAGACAAACGGCTGAACCGATGTCACCTATTCTTTTTAATTTGAAGAAGAAATTAATCTAGAGTGCCCTTAGCTATGTTTTCAAAATGTGCGTTCAGCCATTTGGAAACTTAAGAGATACGACTAAGCGACTAAGGAACTGATAGGCAACATTATAGGCAGTTCCAAAGAGGGATGACGTCAGACAGGTTGGTTGTGAAATCGTAACCTAATCTATAGTGGTTTGGAATAACCTCTGGGCTTTGGGACGTCACAGCTCCGAATGTAGGCGAGAACACGCGAAGATGACAGAGATTTATGAAAGTGTATTATTGCAGGCGTACCAGGAGAGGATAAAGGAGGAAGAGCAGAAGGAGGCGGAGACGGCGCGACTCGAGGAGATCCTCAACATGTGCGCGGAGTACGAACGGCAGATCGCGTCTGGTCAGTTCTCAATGTAGACAGATATAACTATTCTCCTATATTGGAATGGAATCTTTGGCTGAGAGTCGTCGCCATAATGTGAAATATGTTGACGGCCACTGTGGAATGTACTGACACACACGGCGACCACTACGTCACATACGTAGTGGTCACCACGCCCGTCCACTATTTATAGGTGAAGGTCCTGGGTTCGATTCCCATCGCCGGCAAATATTTATAACTGTTATATATACCCGCATACAAGCTTGGTGCTTAGTATGGGCCGTTGAGTATTGTCCATTTATTTTTATCTTTTTTCACAAAACATAAAGACTTGACACTAGCTGATAAACCATCAACTAAATCATATATTTCGTCACAATGTTTTCCTTAATAACGGTGATCCTATAGGGTTCCGTTTTTATCTTATCGACGTACGGAGCCCTAAAATCGTGCAGAAGCTATCATAAGAGGTTACGTTTCCTGTATTATGTGTGTGCGCCTCGCAGGCCATCCGATGTCGCCGACGGAGAAGCGTCCCCACAACAAGATCATCACCAACGGCTCGCTGCCGCGCAGCGTCGCGCTCAACAACCCCAACTTTGTGCAAACCAGCGAGGGATACTACAAGTGAGTACATCAAATTCAAATCTTCATTTACATCCTCAATGTATGTAACAGGTCTTTCAAGTATATTAGTGAAACAAAATAGGCATCTCACTTACGCCGGCTGCACATTATCGCCTCGGACAGATGCCGCGACGCGAATGCGCGAACATTGCGTAGTTTGTATGAAAGCTTTTATTTAACGAAATGAAAAACCAGCAATGTCAATCCGCCAAAGTTTGGCGAACTGTATCGCGGCAATGTATAGCCGGCATCATACCTACGTGTCGCATTATCGGCTGTGACGACCGATTCCAAACTCGACCGCAGCCGACGCATCACTAGCACTCTAGACACTCTCTGGTCAGGTGATGCTTGTGTGTGTCGTATTCAATGCTTTAAATAAATACGTATGGATAAATCACATAGATCAAGTTAGCCCTAAGCAAAATTCAAAACTAGTGTTATTAGATACTAACTCAACGACACTATATTTTACAAAAATTACATATACAAATATAGATAAATATCCAAAACCCAGGTCAATCTGAAAAATATAATTTTCCCTCTTAACCTGACCGGGGATCGAACCTGGGACCTTCAGTGTAGCAGTCCGGCATGACGACTATTACGACACAGAAGTCGTGTGGTTCTAAAGTTAAGAAAAACAAACCATTGTTAAGTAAAACGTAACGTATATTTATTTATTCTTTCCAGATTCGATACTAGTCACAACCGTAACAACTCCCTCAGCCAGTCTCTGCCCATACAGAGAAACCTATCTAGCTACGAGAATTTCGAGCCCCATTCGCCTCACGAACCAACTACCCCCGAAGTGACCACACGACACCAAAGCAACTACGAAAACATCGGCCGAATGGACGAAATAGGCATTCCCGTCTTCGAATCACCCATGAAAGAGTTATCTAGTCCTATTATGATAAGAAAAATACATAACCAAAGTAATGATCGAAATAAAACGTCCCCTGTAGGTAGCCCTTACGAAAACATGTACTATAATAGAAATAATTACACGCTTAAACCGAAATCTCCTAACACACAAAGCCCTAGGACTAGAATTAAAACTACGTTTGCTCATAAGAATCTACCATCGCCTCAGTATTTCATATTCCCCACGCCCCCGCCTAAAGATAATGATAACAAACCTGATTTTACTAAAGAAAATAATAAAGATAGTCCTAAAGAGAATAATAATGACGATTCGAAGACTAAATTCGGTGGTATTGAGAAACAATTGAGTTTAGAAGAAGAAATACCAATGATAGATGACACTGATGTAACTAATGACATAGAATTTAGATATAGTAAAGTAATAGACAAACAAGATGATTCACCGAAACTAGAACCAAATCCGGTCGCAGAAGAAAAAGAATACAGTCTGACAAAAAATCAGAGTTTCGATGACGTGAAAAAAGAATTGATGGCAGACATACCAGAGTTGGAGGAATTCGAGAATGATTTGAAGGAAAAAAAGGAAGAGAAATTAATTAAACACATCACAGAAGAAGTAAGAAAGATCGATGTCGAAGCTGATTCTATTGAAAGCACGGTTTTGGATGACAACGTCGACGAGCTGAAGAGTAAATACGATGGTTTGAAGGAAGAACGGAAGAAACTGGTGACTGAAATCCACGATATCAAATGTAAGATGTCCGAAATCAGAACTCAAGAGGACGATATACTCAGAGAGGTAAGAATCCGTATTTTATTAATTGTAAGAGTTAAATCTACGTGACATTTATAAATGACTATATACAAATAGTATCGTCAATTGTATTATACGAAAAATATACAAGATTTGTATACTTGCAACCCTATGACAACTGTTTAGGGACTGGAATTTTTTTCGTTCCCTCATGATGTTTGTCTTCACCCGAAGCAAATGGACCAGTATTAAAACTACTTTTTCTTGTCGAATCGAAATGGCTATTATATTATTTTCGACCAATTGTGGTTACGCTTATGGCTATTAGTCAGATTAATATACAATCTCATGTTACACGAGCAAGATTCGAACCTGAGACCTTTCGATCTGTGTTGTCGAGTGTCTTAACCATTGGACCACCATAACCTATAATCATATCAAACTAATTCAACAGCTTGAAATGGAAAAAGCTTTGATCAAAGGCGAGTACGATTCAGAAATAGCGATACTGAACATCGAACAGAAGAAGAGGATGGAGTTGACGGAGAAAGCGAGGAAGATAGAGGAAGAGATCAAGCTGATGAAAGAGAAGCAGGAGGCGCGGCAGAGCGAGATGCGAGATAGAGTTGAAATTGCTACCACTAAGGTTGAGAGGTGGGTACAGTCTTGGTATTATTGAAACTACTATAAAATACATGAAACAAACTCACGTGGCTCGAGTATAATTGGGAGAGTCGGTCTGTTTCGCTTTCACGAAATGACTATAATGAGGTGTGAAAGTTTATATGAAGATCATGTAAAAGACGACTATTGGTCCTAGAAATTAGTAATATGGCATGGGTAAATAGAAGTTAGAAGTAACTATTCTACGCTATGGAAGTAAATAAATAAATAAACATATTAGGACAAACCACACAGATTGAACTAGCCCCAAAGTAAGTTCGAAACTTGTGTTATGGAATGCTAACTCAACGGTACTATATTTTATAACAAATACATACGAGTATATAGATAAACATCCAAGACCCGGGTCAATCTGAAAAAGATCGTTTTCCATCATGACCCGACCGGGTATCGAACCCGGGACCTCTCGGTTCAGTGGCAAGAAAGAAGGAAGTCGCGTTAAAACAGTGTTTACGAAAACTGCAATGAAAATATATAAGTCAATTATGTTAATGTATTCAGGTTGGAAAAAGATCTGAAAGACAACGCGGCGACGTTAGAAGAGCTGCAAAACGCGCAGGACATACTCGACAACGAGACCAAGATATTTGAGGATCTGGAGTTTCAGCATTTGGAGGAGGAGTCTGAACTGTGAGTCTTTATAAAAAAATCTTTATTTAACTCCACCACTTGTACAGTTGTATAAGGATCACACTAGCTGACAAGTATTGTTCACCATTATTCAAAGGCCTAATGTTATTAATTTCATATCAGGGCATATCAAAATAATGTAAAAATATTTAAACTACATTGATCTAATTAAATAATTCGACGGGAATTTATGAGCCGCTCGAAAAGATGAAATATTGTGCCTCTATTGGTATAATTTACTAGTGTATATGCTAGTTATAACACGCTAAAATAGAAGTAAAGAAGTAAAAGAAATATTGAAGATAGATTCTTATCGGATATTTTCTAAAAGATCTAACATACATACAAATCAAATTTAATTTTTCGTAACCCATCTTGAACGTTGAACAAAATTATTAACATCAGCATTACATATACATTCCTTTTACAGGTTGGCAAACCGCGAAGATCTCCAAAACGAAATAATGGTATTATCTAAGAAAATCGAGGCTCAGAAATCAAGAATCCTCATATTGAAATCTGAAGCTAACAGTAATCTCACATCAGCCTTAGACGAAACTAAAATATTACGCGCAGAATACACTAGACTTTTAAACCGAGTCGAAGAGCTTACGGGCAAAGTCCAAACGATAGAGAAAGAGCTAAAACCAATAGTTGCAAAGTTAAACTTCATAGAAAGAACGCAATCGCCAGATAGTGCATTCTTTACTGATATGACGAGAGCAAAGTCAGGCGAATTCGGTTACTCCCCGCAAACGTCTGACAGTGACGATTTAGATCTAAATAAAATATCCGAAGATCACACGAAACAGATCAAAGACAAGTTCAACTCTATAGATCGAATGTCGCAGTCTATGATTGTCGATATCGAGAGGAGAGTCGGAGATGTTGTCGATGACAGAACCAGCGAAAGTCCGTCTAAGTCTTCAACTTCTTCAAAGGAGAAGAAAGGATTTTGGGAGAGGAACTTCGATTCGCTAAAAAGGAAGAAGAAGCAGAAATCGCCAGAGAAAGTAGATATCATGTCGCAGAGTCTAAACGAAAATATGTTTTACAATAACGAAAATATAGAAAATGATCTGGATAGGTTTAGCAGTTTGCGAAATTCTAAAAAGAAGAAAGATAATAATGTTGGCCCAGTCAAAAGTAATTCCTCATCCAAAATTCCAACTTTCGCTGCTTTAGGTAAAATAATAAAAAAAGATTCATTCGGTAAAAGATCTAGAGATAACACTATTAAGAATGACGAAGTAAATGAAAATAACATTAAAAACCGTTACGTTAAAAATCCTAAACCTGTGTCAGCTGAAAATAAATACGTCAAAGCAAAATCGTTATCTCCAGACAAAATAAATAAAGATGAAGAGACGATAACAGAAGAAACCGCAGACGAAATTAACGCTCACAAATTGAACGTGACATTCGATGTTATACGACAAAATTCGATAGACGAAAAACCTGGTAAAATTATGCACAGAAAAAGTTGTGGAGACGAACCCAATGTGAAAAGTTTAGAGTTTAAAAAGATTGCGGATTCTGGTAAGATTCCTTCGCAAGACGATATCGATAGGATATCCAAAGTGACGATCGACGCGCCGATATTGTCGAGTGATACGGACATGAATTCTTTGGGGAAACGGACTCTGGACAGTCTGATGGAGATCGAAAGGAAGAGAATGGAGATGTTGGAAGAGCAAGGTGAGACAGATCTAGTTAAATAAAACATTGTAAAACTGAAATCAGTTGCATCAACTTAGAAATATGTTTACATAGTAATTTATCTCTCACTCACCTCTCTAATGTGAGCCTTTTGCCGTTTGCTTCCTCATTTCGTCTCCACTTCGGCATCCCTACTTTTTAAACGATTGGTACGCATAGCGTCCATATTAACCAAGTTGTAACTTCCAGGTTGCCAAGTAATAGAGAACGAACGCGAAAAGATCTCCGAACTGAAGAGGCGTGTCCAAGACGAAACCAAAAAGTTATGGGATCAGAAGTATCGCGCCGAACAATCTAGGTCCGTGGACAGCGACAGCCTGCCCTACGACGGGATGGGTGACCGCAGCATCGTGGAGGACAGCTTCGATGACTCTTTCATGATGAACTCAACCATTTTTGAAGAGAAGTAAGTTTTCTTACAAGCTTTTATTTAATTTGCAATGTACAAAAGTATATGTATAAGGTGGCCTCAAATTAATGCAAGTTTTTAATTTAATAGAAAACCGAAACATTTACTGAGATCAAAAACTGTTGTAGATTTGACGAATTTGTGTAAATTATTATTATTTTAGTTATTATTTATTTTATTTTTTTTACATATCCCATAATCAATAAAACATGTAGACTAAGCGTTTTCTTTCAACACCAATATTTTTTCTCACTACTCATGTTTTTTTGCAAAGAATAGTTTGCTTTCTTATTTTCGTTATTTTTGATTGTTTTTATTTTATTCAAAATTCTTTGTTCAACTTAGGATTATATAAGTACATCACATATTGACGTCAAAAAATATACTTAAACTATGTCTACTGCAGACTTCCAAAGCGCAGGTGAAGAAGAAGCGGCGCAACAAACTTCACACATTGAATCATACTTAAGTACATTTGTGTCGTGTCTCGGGTTAAAACAAATTTCACAGAACAACACACTATTACTTCGGAGGCTGACCCGCTGTGATTCAGTAATCAATTTGATAAGATAACCAGCCAGTTGTGTCGCGAATTTCATGGACGACGCGCGCTAGTCTGGCTTACTTTATGTATTTATTTAATAAGGTGTGCAAAACTGACTAACGATGTGTGTGTGTTTATATGTAGTAGTGATACTGGTGGTGTGTGGACTGTAAATTGTTGACATTTTCCGTTGAGAAATATTTTCATAACTTCTGGATTTGCTTTTGTGTTTTGATAAATAAATATAGCTATAAGTGTGAAAGAGAAAGAAATATCAATATGTGGTCTATATTTTATTAAATTACTAATATTTAATATAGCTTGCAATTCTTCATATGAGCCCAACGTACTTGGCGACTAAAGGTTAAGAAGTCTGGACAGCCAATAGGCAACAACAGAATTCGCAAAGAGGGGTGACGTTAGACAAACGGATGGTCGTAAAGTCACAGATCATAAACATTTAAATATTTATCATTTTATGTGGATTTCGGCGTAGTAGTGTCACAATCGAGACTGAAACCGGGAGCACGCTAGAATGAAAAGGAGAGAACTAATAGGTAATATCTGGTTGGTTCCTGATATTAGCCACATAAATCAATAGCTTTGTACGATAAATGTTTCTCCAAAAATTAGACATTACTGGGTAGGTTACGAAAATTTACATGTATCGCAATTTTCGCTGCATCTAAAGTGAATCATTTTATGACGTGTATTTGAACAGGTGGCATCCCAAATAATGTTTTCCCACGTCATCTTTTGTACAATATTTTATTGATATTAAATCCATAAAGAAAGCAGCTTGAGCATTGCATACGAAATAACATCGGCGTATCCAATATACGATCTAAATTCATAGGCTGACATCAAACCGAAACATGTGTGTCATTTAAACAAATCAAAGTAATCGGACTTAATTGAGATATCGTGTTCTCGTTCCTGCGTCCGACCGAGATACGTGAAATATACCTACGTGCTGGAGATAGATACTGTTCAATATGTCGTTTACTTTTTTTCTTAGCCGCATTGAAAATGTATATTAAAATAACAATGTATAACTGACGTAATATCCGTTTTATGTCGTAAAATTGGTATGAGCGACAGACACTATATTGTCCAGTTTCTAACGTGGCTCAGAAACATACTATGTTAGGGTAGATATACAAGTCATCTGCTCAGTGACCCAGTTGGATTCTGAAGCAAGGAACTTTGTCCATATACTCGTACGTAGTAAATTGTAGTACATGCATGTACACATTATTTTGTAGTTTAATCATCTGATTACATGGGATTACCTATAGATAAGATAGAACTATTGATTCATCACAAATCTGATATGTAATGTAGGTACTTGTACATGGCGGATTTTTCCATTAATCGTAAAAAAAATACTAGATTAGTGTTGTCGGAATACCAATTTGATCATCGTAACCTAAAATTCCACTGCTTGCAGAAGGATGTCACGGAAAAGTGTTGCCTTTTGTGTGACAGAATTGCCATATACCTACTACATGGCTCATCAACAGTGGTGCCCCGTCGTTTTTTTATATTGAGGACCTGATTAAAACAATGAGTGATTTACGTGGTTACTTACTGGTCAAATTGATGTCTTTACAATAAGTAAACGACATGCTATTATACCTTTTCGAATCCTAAAATCATTACACTCCTTTTCCCATGCAGTCATATAAATCCACATAAGGCGAACACGAGCATTCCTCGAAAGCTAGCCACAACAATAGGAGACGTGCCGTATCGAGCGCAGGAATCGGGTCGCGATTCAATATGCAAGTATGCTGTTACTGCCAGGGATTAGCCCAGCCTTGTGGGGTAATGACTTAAAAACAGGTTGAAGAAAATTTTGAGCCAGTTTTGAGTGAGTATTAGAATTTCAGACTGGTCGTACTTGACTCGTACTTGATCTGGGAATACTGTCGCTGCCTCTCAGCTGTTTCTGAGTTTTTTCCACGAGTCGATTTCCAAAACAAACTCAATTTCTAACAAGGAGAACGAATAGAATTCTGGTTGGGGTTTAGCCTGAACAATGTTTTTGAATAACTTAGAACAAGAACAATTTACGTTATAATTTGTCAGAATTTATTGAACTTAAACAGCTGGAACACGGAAATACGCGGCCAGCTTGAAAATATAAGTTGTTGTACAAAAGTTTACCGACAAATTGTTTCATGTAAGTTAATCAGGTATCAAATTCTATGATTTAACGTCACTTTTGACAATAGAAATTCCGTGCTCCACAAGATGCATCCTGTACGTGATTGGCTCAATGCTTACTATAAACTTCCTCCGTAGTAATACAGTCCACACATGTATATTACGACTAATAAAGCAATCGTATACGCCTGTTACAGCGATCATTTATTTAAGTGTTCTACCGTTCAGCATACATGCTGGTTGCATCGATTGTAAACTGATAAATTAAGCCCTCTTTCACCACTTACTGATAAAGTATCTGACAGCCAATATGTAACTTATCGAACAGAGAGCGTTAAAAATGGTGTTTCACAGATATTGGAAAGAGCTAACTGGCAAATAACTTCAGAAGATTTATCTAGCAGCTAGTATATCTGTCAGATTACAATATCATATTGTATCAGAGCCCCATGTGTTGAGCAATCGTCTCTTGTGTTGAAACGGCAATGGAAATGCTATAAGTAAATTTGATCATTCGATTATTGTGTTAGATTACACTAAAACGGTTTATCAGCGTGATGTGACATAGACCCTCACTAATATAAAACAAAAAAGTTCTTGTATTTGTATACTTACTCGAGTATAGTCGCCTGGATCTAAAGATCTTTAACTAAAATATAAGTTACGACGTTTCGTCTGCAGCATTAGGTCTCAATGATGTTGTGTTGTGAAGCGATTTAACAATGTGTGCCATTTAATGGAAGTGACATTGTGATAGTGTACAATAATGACAACAAAACGAACCAAAAAGCATAACCTGCTGTGTTGGTAAGTTCCCTACACACTAATGTAAGTGAAAATTAATTATTTGGAGTTATAAGAGATGCTATTTTGCAAAGTTTTATTTAACTTTAAATGTAACATATAAGTATGAATGTCACTTTGTTCAGGTGGAATGCAACTCCATTTTGAAGCAAAATATCTTCAACCGATACATTGTTGCGATATGCGTGGCTCGATGGTCCACCCAGTGTCGGATCTCGGCGTGGGAACTCCTCAACAGTTTACAGCACAATCATGATTTTTTGTCAATGACGACAGTAAAAGCTTGTGTCAAAAATGACATTTTTGTAAAAATCTCATTTTGTTCGTGATTAATTGTCGGGGTATTTTGATGTAAATTTTTCTTATCTGATTTTCCTGGTTTTCTTTTAATGACTTCGAACGAATGAGTCACAAATCTGTCGCAGGTTTTATGACATGGAAATTTCACGAAATGGTGGAAACTAGATATCTCTCAACCAGAAGATGACCTCTTATTACGACATCGTAAAATTTGCTGCTTCCAAGGAGTTGTGTACCAAATGGAGAAATACCTTTTATATATATTGTTGTGTTGGGCTGACTATTGCCCAAATCTTATTTGCCTACAACAAGTGTCTTTTTAAATTGTCATTTTGCAAACTTGATGACGATCAAGTTTATAATTAGATATCCGAAATTAATAATAGAAAATATATATTTTATGTATATATTTATTATAGAAACAAAGAAATAATAAATAAATAAATATATTAAGACAAATCACACAGATTGAGCTAGACCCAAAGTAAATTCGAGACTTGTGTTATGGGATACTATCAACGATACTATATTTTATAACAAATACATATATAGATAAACATCCAAGACCCGGGCCAGTCAGAAAAAGATCATTTTCCATCATGACCCGACCGGGGACCGAACCCGGGACTTCTCAGTTCAGAGGCAAGCAAGTTGGAATAAAATGTTTTAAACTTCTAAAAACGAAACTGCGGGTGCATATCCTGTAGGTAACTCTCCGTATTATTCCCTCTCCTGTCGTTTCAAACTATAATAGACATAAATAAATACGCAAATGTTAATATTACTTAGCACCTATGTATTCCCTCAAAATTTATTTCGTACTAGCTAGTTTTATTATATGTATTCATAAACGACTATAATATATAACGAAAATTATAATTTGTTTATGTAACAATTCACAAACTCCATTCGTTTCCCGCTCTTTGGTCCAAAACGCCCACCCTACAGTGTTAAACTGTGGAATTTGTGATGCATGAATGAACTATATTTAGCTCGCTTTACGCGCGTTATTAAAATAATTGTTGGCAATTTATTTGATTGACGCCGGAATGTTATTTTTCTACTTTGTTATTGGGCGAAAATATTTTTGTTCGCGTGTGATTAGTGTGTTGTTTAGTTGGCGATGAATCATAATCGAAATTCACAGAGATGAACTATGTCCAGAATCATAGGGTAAGGGAATAATGTAGGGTAGGATGTAGGATGTGAATTAATGTAGGGTTAATATTTAGCTAGATGTATGCACTGCACATAATATACAAAATGGTATTCCACTACAATGTGCCTATTTGTTTGTTGCAGTTCCGCTCTCGCGTCGTCTTCCATCGAAGAGGTGAGTAATAACAACAAAAAACTTTGTTTTTAATGAAACTGAAACCGAAATGGAAGGTGTCCAGCGCTCAGCGGATGTTTTGTTTCTGTATAATATCTCCGTTACATATTTTCGCGTGGTCCTGTGTTCTTCCGCGGATATGACGCTCCGAAACCCAGACGCTACGTAAAAGTAAACCTTTAAAATGTTGACGGCAACCTTTGGGAAAGTTGTGGCCTATTAGCTCTAAAGGATTTGTATCTCTTAATCGCCTTGTACGACATCCACGAGAGGATACATCCAAATGCGGTAAAAAATATTTACTATAAAAAATAACGATACCCATACGCAATACGATACATATATACTCATTTTATAGAAATTATATGCAAGCCGTACCGCACCGCATTTTCACTTTGAGTTCCTATCGTCGCAAACGTAAATACAGAACAAAGGAAACACTGAATCACAACTTAAACAAAGTTTTTTAACATACACATTCATTACGTGCGTTTAACTGATTTTACCAGAACCGCAGATATAGTATATCTGTAAAAACAAGTAATGTAGGTTGAAATATTTACTTTCTCTGGAAACCAAGCCTCCTCAAATCGGACCTCCGAGTGATTACACATTATGGACCACTTTTTGTAAACAGACCAAGAAAATTTAGAATTTTTATTATCATTTGCTACGAGAAGGGAAGATGAACAACCTTGTATGTTACTTTTATATAAATAAATCCTTCTGTCTCGTCTGTCTGTCGTTATGAACGCAATAAAACTACCAAACGGATTTTTGTACGGTTTTCACCAATAGATATTGTGATTCCTGAGGAAGGTTTAGTTGTATCATTTATTATGGGTTTTCCCGAGCGAAGACGGGACGGGTCGCTAGTCATACATATTTTGTAATATAAAAGTAAACGATATGGACATTTGACATACTGAAACTGTTATTTGTTGATCTCACTCAAATGTACATCGAAAATATATAATGTCTAAAATGCAGCGATGAAAATGTGCTCAGAGTTGATATTATCTATAGAGCGCGCGTATGATTCGTAGTAAACAGAATCAGATAAACAAATGGTCAGTGCATAGGAATTTTGATTTTCAATAAACAAGTCTTGAGAAAATTGTGAAAAGCATTAAAATAGCGAATGTTTATCCAGGACCCTAGACTGTTTAATGTAATCTAGTTTAGACGATATGGATTTCGAAATTACGAGACATTTTACATTATGGGACACTAGATATTTTGAAACTCTGTAATATTTACAGGCTTTTATTAAGTTTCATCTGTCCCGTTCCTGTGTTTTCTTCTTTTGCAATGCAATTGTAATCTTTTGCAAGTAAAATTTTACATACTTCCGCTTACAGAGTTTAAATTTTCCATATCGTTTTCCGTCACAATTTCCAGGTTCGGCACCTAATTTGTTCACAATATAGTAGATTTTTTGTCACGCGTTAAATGCTACAAGATCTCTTTGATGAAAATAAAAGCTTGTGCCAAGAATGACTTTTGTAAAAAAGTTTTAGTTAGTCTTTTTAGTGCAGTGTGTTGTTTTGTCTATACAATAGAACAATGGCTATCAAGGTACAGGCAGAACGCTCTATTGACGAAACAAAAGCAACACTAACTCTGGGCCATGGCGCCTGTCCCTTGCCGTGCCGGTGTATCCTATTATTGTACCAGAAATATCACAGTTCCATCTAATTTCGAGGTAAGGGACATTTCTCGCCAGGAAAATATTCTCCGGAAAATATTTCGCATTTATGCATGTTTTGGGATGACGCGTTTTGTACATTTTAGCAGATATTTGAGGATGGTCTGAACTTTGAAGGTTATTGGTGCCAGGTCGGCTCGTAAACTTAAACGAATCCACGACTTCCCCACAAGAAATAAAATTTTCAACGTGTGAAAGTTGAAAGTCGGTCATATCATAACCCACGTTTGTTATATTAAACCTTTCCCAAAATATTCTTCTACTTTTCGAATTAAAGCAGTAACTGCTTTAGAAATATCGTGTAGAATAATAAATAATATTCGGATTTTTAAATGTGACATATGGTGTCAGATTTTTTAAACTAAAACATGGGAAACCATTCAAAAATCAACTTGTCGCCAACTGCCCAACTGACATCAACGCTCCATCAACTGCCAGCTGTTTGATCGCCACTATCATTTAATAGCCGCTTAAAATGTTTGCTTTAGATTTGCATGACCATGATAAATATTGGATGAATTATTCCAGCGATATTTCTTCCAAGAATGTCAGTAATGCCACACGATTGATATAAATGTCGTACTAACACTAAAATGACGTTAATTCTATAAAAAGTCCTTAATGATTTTATAAACGCACTTTATATCGAAGTTTATATATTTATTTCGCGCAAACACTGTAGTATTTTCCATGATAAAGATTAAATTCTAAAAAGCTCATATTTCTAAAGATTAATTTCAAAATATTTCGATATAGTGTATTTTTTGCGACTAACAAATACCTTAGTATTCGTTATGAAATGAAGTATGTAAAGCCTGTGAAACTATTGGATATTTTACCCTAGCTTAGCTAGTGTATTATTTATCTGGGATCGGCCAGTTTAATATAAATAACATAACGTGTGATTTACGTTGAATATTCAGAAGCAGTTTACTTATAGTGACACATAATTCATTCATGAATACTCCTGAAACTACTATGATATTAATATTTCAACGATAAAACAATATACCAAGACAGGATGTCTCAATTTAGAAGACCGCTGTGTGCAGCACCCCTTTATCGAGACTGCATCGGTAAGCCCCATCCTGTCACGCTAAAATAGGAAGGAAAAATGCTTTTAGGATGGCGTTCAAATAAATCATCCTAAAAGCATCCTTTTAGAGTTCCGTATCTGGAGTGTTAGGATCGCTTCGTTGTCCGTCGAAAAAAGGAGTGTTTATTATAATCGATTGGAGTATCAAAATTAAGGGTTTAACATGTTTACAAAAATATATACAATTCCATTATTTGAAACGGAATTAAGATTTGAAACGGATTGAGAATGCTAAACCAAAATAACAATATAGTACAAAACTGACTTAATGCTAATAAATCAGTTTTGTACCATATTGTTATTTTGGTAAATATAGTTCTAAATAAATAGATACTATAACATAAACTACTAGACTAATTTTATCTAAACTTTATTAAAACATTCACATTCAGTATTCCCGGAACACATTCTTGTAATTTAAAAAATCATTAATATTCATTAAGTGTGTGACTTCAAAAGAATTGTGTTCCGTAGCTACTGCGACTGGACGCATCTTGAACACATTCAATATTTCCTTTTCAGATGGCGCTATATTTGTAAACAGTAAACTGAATCAGTATGGTTTTGGATGTTCTAGTCACAGAGAAATTTATAATATTTCCGTCTTTACTAATTTAGTTGTATTATTCTTAAAATTTTTATTAAAATTGTATTTCAGTATTGCATGCCGAAAGGTAAAATGTAGCGGTACTATACTCTATCTATATAAAATCACTGTGTTACCTACATTTGCAATAAATAATTTGATTTGATTTGATTTTATTGAAAGTTATAAATAGGGAAGTAAAATCTATGGCTGGGAACAGAGTAAAATGTAAGATATATATAAAAAAAATATTGCATATAATGTTGATGTACGTTGTATTAATATTCTTATTAGCAATTATGTTTATATAGTCATAGGAAAATCCGAAATGTACATATCTGGACGATCCTCAGGTAGATTTATATCGGGAAAGGTGTGTGAGTAGCCGAGCATGTATGTTCGTCTGCTGCCTACCCTCTTCTTAACTGAATATTCCCACCATCGCCGCATGTGATGCTGTGACAGAAGATTCCAGTCTGTCCGTGACACTTAACACACGCGCACGTATGGTTGTCCGTGATACCCACCACGTGGCCACGCATGTCTGTTCCGTGAGCAGCAACTGCGTGTCGTTCCTTGATTCCTAAATCTGGATCCGTGATCTGGTCATATCAGTCCGCGACTGGGAACTATACCTAAGTGAATTGCCAGGACGTGAGGACTCCAAAGGCTGAACCATCACCTGCAGCACTCAGTCCTTGCGTCAAGGTAAGGCTCTCATAATTCCCGTATCTGAGGATCTGAGGCTTCGCCACCATTTTGAATCCTATTGAAATTTTACAGTCCACTAATTGTTACATGTTTAGTTGGCACCAAGCCTAAAATACCCTCTAATACCTAAGCATATATCTTTCTAAGGTATGTAAAATTTTTTATCCCAAAATATACACAGGGGCGGAGACCTGGAGCGCCGCTAGCAGATACTTATATCTAAATTTCTAAATCTTGCATAAAAATACCAATAAACCATTTAGTATCTTATCATTCGTATCTTTTCTCTGGAATCCGTTTAATACTACATAAACTGATATGAATGTTTGTTCTGTGATTATTGCAGAGGCAATGTACGTTAAAATAACATTAACTCGCGGATATAAACACCCCTGGCGATGGCGGCACATGCCCTATGCGCCGTGAGCCCACGAATAAATCCCAAAAACAAAGACATTTTTTCATACGAGCTTTTATTGTTTTAATCTAAAACCATATTTCTTGTCAAGACAGATCAAATCAAGTTGAATTTGATGGGTTGCGTTGTTTTATAAAAGGTCAGGATAATATTCTCGCTTCATTGTCAGATCAGTATGGCCATGAAAAATCTATCTCTAGATTACTCCATAATATTTGCGACATTTCATCTAAATTTTACATTTTTCAGAAGTCTTACTGAAGTGGTATGTTAACATTAAGATTTTATTGAGTACATACAGACACAAATGTGCAATGAAATAATCATTTTGGTTTAAAAAAAAACGCTAATTGTTAGGTGCGACCGGTATTGCCAGTTCTTTATTTTCGCTCAGGAAAGCAGCAGCCGTACAAAAATCACTTACTGCGTCCTTGGGCCATAAACAACTAAAACAAAGAAATATAAAATTCATAAACAAAGTAAACATTTAAAGATGTGTTGTTAACATTATGCGGACACCTACGTTTCTCTTGAACAGAAATAGACCATTCGGAATTAGTCCCGTGTATTGTAGTGGAGAAAATTTGTCAGTATATTTTGTGTTCGGAAACGCAACGCTCATCTCAAGGGCGGCTCGTTCGTAATTCGAATTTGACGTGTTCATTTTTCTTTTTTTTAACGAATTTTATTCGGCCTATTTATTTTTTTTATGAAAACTTCAAATAAGATTATGTTTATTAACTGTACTTGACAAGTGATTTTTTCATCGAGAGGTTGCTTGGTGTGGTACCTATAGACAGGCCTATTATACCTGGTATTAAGAACTTATTAAACTGTATAAAAACTTTTATATATCGCTTCTAACATATTTTAATAACTATTTATCTAAATTTCTCATAATAAAATTTTAATAATTAAAGCTTTACCCTTACCTACGTCAGCTCTGGATTAACATTTTAAAGATTTAGCAAAATGGTACTTCTCTACTCGAATTGATATCACACTTTCGCATTTACAATACTACAGAAATATCTAAATTAAAATTAAAGTACTTATTAAAAAGCCCACCCATTTGTATTCTCCTTGCCGCCAGCACAACTGTTGCGATCCGTCAAAACATTAATGTTGCCAAATGAACAGTTTTCATATTTTATTACAACATTATTAGTATTAAATTACGACGTGAAGAGTAACATCTATACATTTTGTGAACATTAATAAGTGTAATCCCTAGAATTGAATAATATATTATCTCTTACTTTGTATGTGTCGTACAATCTTAGTTGCACCTGGGCTGGGCATTTGGGACAAATCTGTATTTTACTGAATTTGAAATTATGGCCAGCGGTGCGATAAATCTGTTTAATAGTTCATCATTTTGTTTTTTGTCAGAAAATGTGAAAAACTGGCCGTATTTCTAACAGATATGTGGTAATAACGCGATGGGAAGAAAAATCCATACTGATATTATATATGCAAAAATAAAGTATTTTATCACGCTTTCACGGCTTAGACATCTGAGCATATTTTAGATAAATTTGGGATAAGCCATATATGACCATAAATAATATAATATACGTATATTACACATATAATATTAGATATACATAAGCTGCCGCGGATGAAGCCGCGAGCAACATCTAGTGCGTAATATTTTAAAAACACCCTCTAACAAAAAAAACATTGTAAACACTTATGCGTAGTACACGCGTTCGCGGGTATTTGCGCAACGCGTTAAGATTTCTCTGTAAATCCATATCATATGACACAAACTGCTGTCATAAATACATCATCGGACTCTCCTTGTCTTATAATAAGACGATAGATATACGACCAATTTGCCGGTCACAAGAAAAGCGAGGTTGCTCCAAATTATGTATCCATGTACACGACATAAACAGTGACGCGTCAGATATAGCTGCAGTCAAAACCAGTTGTCGCAAGGTCCCAAAGTGTGAAATCAATAAATATACAACACATTATATTTTGTCTGCGTTTGTAAATCGTATACAATATGATTGTGATAAGATAAAAACGTGATTCAATGATAAAGTTGGTATCTTCCTAATCATTCCTTATCCTTCACACATAAAACAAAGTTCTCTACCGCAGTATTTCTGTCTGTTCGCGATAATCTCGAAAACTACTGCACGGATTTTCATGAGGTTTTCACCGATAGATAGATGATTCCTGAGGAAGGTTTACGTGTATAATTTAATATGTTTTACTCGAGCGAAGTGATAAAGATAGGGCCATAGGATCTTTGTGCAATAAAACAACACAACCCAATCAAGTCATCCTACAAAAACTCGCGAATATAAACACAATTAGCTTGATGCTTTTGCTTAGTCTCTGATTTTATAAGAAGGGAAGTCCCTACGCTCATTAGTAGTATAAAGAGGTACCTACGCACATCTTGCCAATACCTACACACGAATCAGGATTGAACGTGATTGAAATTAACAGCAGAAAGTTTTATTTCTGTATCCCTTTGTAGTCATACTATAGATTCCAGGCTACTCATTCATGCATCAAACATCACGTGCAGTGTAGCCTATATTCTAGTTTAGGATACATCCCACGTTTAAGATCTACGCGTAATACCCCATCTGTCTTGTTCCTGTACAAACCACCGCAAAGCTACAAAAATACACATCATAAAGTCTAAAATTTATCGCTGCCATATTAACACTAACATGATCGGTGATCAATATTAAATATATATACACATACATTGCGGTTTGAGAATTCTGTTAAACGCCGCAGTGTAAACATTAAACAGAATCTAGAAGCGTAGCGGAAGAATTTACATCTTCAAGTATCCGTAAATCATGTATTCTGTCGCACTGTCAAACTGGTTTTATTGTCTACTTTGGACAAGAGGAGAGGCCAAACAAACTAAATATGGACTTAAAATGCAGTGAAATATCTGACTGTTATTATAATAGTCCACAAGAAGATATGCAGCGTTTGTTTTAGTATAGTTAGTATTTAATTTTTTTTAATCATCATCGGCAGCCTTTATATCCGTCTGCTGGTAGGGTATGTATAATATATAACATTATACTTAGTATCACTATTTTAGTCATTATTACATAATATCATTATTACATTATTGACTGAAAAGTCATAACACCAATATATACATAACCAATATGGACATAGGACAAAACTGGTTATTGTGAAGAAGGAGTTCTTCACAATAACCAGTTTTGTCCTCCATTTCAGCATTTCCAGATTTTCCAGGTACCGAATAAGCCTTCGATAGTCAAAGTAATAGAAACTAAAATAATTAAGAAAATTCTTACGAACCGTTGAACGGTTCGTATGAGAAAAGGCCCTAAATTGTGAAATCGCGAAATAAATTACCCTAAAGTGATTTGCATTATAAATATTTTATGTCCGATGTTTTGCGATTATTGCAAAATATTCGCGTGGGTGGCTCTCGAATAGATCGCCGACTGAGCGTCTGCCGTGGGGAAGATCAAGGGCGCATGAGTTATCGCCTAAAAATATGTAATTTTCGCGTTTTCAAACGATTTTTATAGCGTTATCGGTGACGGAACGCATTTTGTCTTCAGAAATTTTACGATATAATGTTTGTAAAAGTGATTTGTGTACAATTTTCTCGAGATTACGTTACATAGAAAGTCACATAAAAACCTGGAATGCAAAGACACAGTCTCACACGAAACTAAAACTCACAGACTTCAAATGTCTTACATTCTGACAAAACCATCATAAAATATATCCCAGGTTAAACCAATGCTAACGCTAACCAAACAACCTCTCAGTCAAAAGTGCATCGAACAGAGAATGATCCAGTGTAGAGTGACGATACAATTTCAATAGAACGTCTGCGAACTATGTCCATGTGGCTGACGCTGATCAAGAGTTCACATTGGGGTCTCAATTGCGCGCCGAAGAAAGTTTTAGTGAGTGGAGTATTTTACTAAACGTGGCGTGTAACTTTGTATAAGGCTCAACTTCTGTATAAGGCTGCCCTCACGCTGTGCAGCGAAAATCACAACGTTGCTGTTTCACCTAGAATTAAACCACTCCATATCCTCTTGGGGATGTCTTATGGGACTAAGGGCTGCTGATACGCATAAACCTTTCCGAAGGTTGACATCATGCAGACGACGGGTTGTGAAATTACACACGAATCTTGAAAACTTTTAAGGTATATTTATCGCGCTAAATCCGGATTTTACGGTGTCGATGCGAATGAACTACATAATATTATCAGTGGAGATCCACTTAATTTACGATCTCATTTAATGTTAGGCGATTATTGTCTGCTTAGTGCATTGGAGAACATGGTATTCGGTAGATATTTGATAGACGATCTACTGCTATCATCTTTTCGACATGACTTCCACTACCGACGTAATCGTGGCAAGTAGTCGCATATGCACGTGAACAATATTATCAACCAGTGAGCAGGTTTCCTCACTATGTTTTCCTTCACCGGAAGCAGATGGTGGCGCGAGTAGGATTTGAATCTGGGACCTTTCGATAACCATCTTGACTGTTCGGACGCGTTATCTATTGCAATAAAAGCTTGTACTTATAAAAACGCTTGATTGTTCGCCCTCAGCTGCAGGTGGGTCCCCGCGCAGAGTCCACGGAGGATGACAAGCGCAGCGACGACAGCCGGCCGCTCAGCCGCGGCTCTGACTTTAGCCGCGATAATATTCGTAAGCACACTTTTTCTTATTGGGTTAGGACATGTCGCCGCCTTACTAGAAACGGGACCCTATTACTAGACTACACCTATGCTGTCCGTCCGTCTGTCACCAGCCTGTACCTCGTACCTCACTTTTGCCATTATAACAGCAAATACAAATAAAAAACTAATTTTGTTCTTTCCTATACAACAAACATGATGTTTTTGCCGATAGATAATGGTACGGACGGAACCGTAGGGTTCCGTGCGCGAGGCTAGCTAGTAGATTGCCGATTTTATTTTCCTACTAATATTATAAATGCGAAAGTTTGTGAGCATGTATTCTTAATAAACATACATGCTCACAAACTTTCGCACCGTCTCTTTCACGCAAAATCCTCTAGACGGATTGTGTGGAATAATACATAGGGTACTTTTTATCCCGAAATTCCCACGGGAGCAAAGCCCCAGGACGCAGCTAGGTTTACACTAGTTGTGTCTTCCAGTGTCGCTCAGCCACGCGCCGCGCCGCAGCCGCCGCGGCATCGCGCCCTACAGCGAGCTCCAGCGGCCGCTCACGCGGTACTTGCCCGTTGATAGAGATGACTTCGACCTGCGACGCCACGTCGAGTCTGCTGGTAACACTCCTCTTTGTTTGTAGCATCTTCTTTACATCCTTACATATAAATAAATAATAATAATAAATAAATGAGGACAAACCACACAAATTGAGCTAGCCCCAAAGTAAGTTCGAGACTTGTGTTATGGGATACTAACTCAACGATACTATATTTTATAACAAATACATATATAGATAAACATCCAAGACCCGGGCCAATCAGAAAAATTATTTAATGAAGTATATATCCTTACATATTATTTAATATGTATACATAATATGTCCCCGCATTGGTAGTGAGTAGTAATGATAACAATCACGGCAGGCCACCAGCTGGAGGTGTGCCCCTACGTGAGCGTGAGCGCGACGTCGTGTCGCGGGTACCTGCACAAGCTGGGCGCCACCTTCCACACTTGGTCCAAGCGGTCAGTACTGTTTTTGTTTTTTGCCCACGTAATAATTTTACCTAATGCCGGCTACACTGTAGCCGAAATCCGCCAAAGTTTGCCAAACTTTGCATGGCATTACATTGCTGGTTTTGCACTGCGGTAAATAAAAGCACTCATACTAACTACGCAATTAATTCGCGTCGGCATGTCTCTTGAGTTCGGCGACAGTGTGGAGCTGGCACAATACTCGCCACGATAATGCACACCCATCGGGGTGATAAACTCTAGCTCAAGCGGAAGAGAAAAAGTGATTCATACTAACGATATTGATTTCCCTCCCTGGTAACCACTCGGCTTGGGCCCGTGCTATCAGTATACCCTTCAACCGAGAAAAGAAAAGTAATACATTTTTATTTTTATTTCATAAAATTGCTAGACGAAATATTAACTTATTTTAATTTGTTAATAAGGCCGGCATCAACTATACTGGGGATATCCTCATAAGTACAGTACGGTAACATCAAAATAATTTCGTTGAATTTGTCTGCAAAAATGTATGCATATTCATCATACATTGATTTACATCATCATATCCATCCTCGGATATCCTCAGTAACAGTTAATGGAAATCTACATAGATTAACCCTGTTATTTATAAAAAAGTTAAAACATACTTTATGTTTTGTCTCTCACTGTCAATGGCAAATATTTTATATAAGTGTGGTTGAATATTCTAACTTTTGTCGTATTCAGTTTTGTACAATAATGTACTATTGTATTTATTGAGTTTTATTATATAAACACTTAGAATAAAACCTCGTTAGCAGGTGACGTCGTATAAAGCACTTCCATACAGTATCACTGGAAAGAAAGTACGATTCAGAACTCATCTGTCCCGCCCTCGATTCCGTCTCGGGCATCAACATACACCCCCGAAATAAGAAAGTAACAAATGTTACGTTACGTTCCTGTCTTGTGATTTTCGTAATAATTGGAATCCATGTCGTGTGCAGGTGGTTCGTTTTCGACAGAGAAACGAAGACGTTCATTTACTACTGGGACAAGAGTGAGAAGAAGCCGCGCGGCGGAGCCTACTTCCAGGTTAGTGTCAGTGACAGTAATAACTGTATACAGAAAATTTGGAAAGACTTCATCATATTAAAAAAAATATATAATATTATAAGAAAGTAAAGTTAATATTTCAAGTTAGCTATATAAATACAAATTCAAAATATTACATCCTT
This sequence comes from Plodia interpunctella, assembly GCF_027563975.2. Lineage (NCBI taxonomy): Eukaryota > Metazoa > Arthropoda > Insecta > Lepidoptera > Pyralidae > Plodia > Plodia interpunctella. Next base: position 6,006,850 of record NC_071319.1, on the reverse strand, counting down.
ATATATTCGAAAAATAAGTCGCGTCGCATCTGCCTGTACACCTGTCTGAACGAATACTACTGGACGGGTTTTAATACGGTTTTCACCAACATATAGTGTAATTCCTGAGAAAGCGAAGCTGAGTCGGATCGCTTTTTTCAACTTTTAAAAATTAGCATATTGATGTGTCCCACTGCTGGGATAATTTACAAATTACGTTAAACAAATAAATATGAGTATTTACGAAACTACTTTTAATCTCCAGGTGATCGAAGAAGTGTACCTAGACCACGGCAACACTTCCCGATCGCCGAGTCCGCAAACCACCTTCATCGTGAAGACGAGACAGCGGCGCTACTACCTCATGGCGCCGTCGGGCGAGGCGGCGCGCATCTGGATCGACGTCATATTCACCGGGGCACAGGGCTACACGGAATACTTGGAGTGAAGTGTCACTGTCATTTTATTTCGAAATGTCACTGTTACTTTATTGTGATTGAAAAGTCAATCGATATTTACATCGTATCTAGATTTTTTCATTTGCTTGTATTTAGATCGATGTTATATTGGTTGGGGCACGCGAAAAACGTAGATTGAAAAAAGAAGTCATTTTTCTAAAAAAAAGTTTATGACAATATGTATGGTTGAGTCATGTCTCCACCCTCTTCCCAATCGGAAAATTATGCGCGAACTTCCTAAAGCGCAGGAAGTTCGCCGTAATACGAGGGCTGCTATTTATGTATCCGGAATAACAAAATTAAACAAACATATATTATTACATATGGTTTTATTGTTTCTCGAAGTATTCTCCGCGATGATCTATGCACTTCTGCATACGATGAAACCAATTTTCAAAGCACTTTTTCCATTCTGATTGAGGTATGTCCAAAACGTGTGTTTTGAACGCATCAACGGCCTTTCGCGGCTCGAAAAACGTTGACCACGTAATTTATTTTTAATGTTTGGAAATAAATAAAAATCATTGGGTGCCAGGTCGGGGCTGTACGGCGGATGACCCGTCAATTCAATCTTTTGACCCTCCAAAAAACTATTTGTTTCAGCCGACTTGTGGCAGCTAGCATTGTCGTGATGAAGTATGATTCTGCGTTGTGGGTTGTTCTTTCGTATTTTTTCAAAGACTTCTGGCAAACAAATGGTGGTGTACCATTCAGAATTAACCGTCCTACTATTCTCTAGTGGCACTGTAGCTACATGTCCGTTGATACCAAAAAAACAAGCGACCATTTGCTTTAAAGTGCTTCTCGCACGAACAACTTTTGTTGGATTCGGTTCATCTTGAAAGACCCACACCGTTGACTGCTGTTTAGTTTCAGGGTCATAAGCATAGATCCAGGTTTCGTCACCTGTGTAGATATTATAAACAGCTTTTGACGTGCCACGGTTGTATTTTTTTATCATTTTCTTACACCAGTCGACACGAGCCTGTTTTTGATCTACGCTCAAGTTGTGCGGAATCCAACGCGAACAAATTTTTTTAACAATTAAATGTTCGTGTAATATCGCGTGTATACTCGTCATACTAATGCCCAGAGACGCCTCTATCTCGCGGTATGTAACATGACGATCTTGCATTACTAATTGTCGCACAGCATCAATATTTTGTTGTACCACTACCGATTTAGGACGACCCTCCTTAATTTCATCCGTGAGCATAGACCGTCCACGTTGAAATTCCTTAAACCAATAATACACAGTGGTTTTCGATGGTGCTTCATCTCCAAAAGTTAAAATCAGTTGTTCGATGCACTGTTTTTGAGTTAATCCACGCCGAAAATCATAATAAATCATCGCGCGAAAATGTTCACGAGTTAAATCCATGGCAATGAAGACAAGCTATTTTCAAAATTGGCGCCAATTGAAAAAAACAAATGACAGGGACATGAAAAATATTTATTCTCTAGCCGAAGAGTTCTATTTTCAAATGTTGTAATTAGTTTTTAAATATTCTAGAATTATTGGCCAGTTCCGGATACATAAATAGCAGCCCTCGTACATCGGGCCCACTTCGAGCGGTACGACATTGTCTAAAAGTTCCCTATGCTCATCCCCGTACAGGAGGCACTCCCACAATGCATGATGCATATCCTCAGTAATTACTTCCTCGCAGAAGCAGTGGATTGAAAAAGGCCCTTTTTTTGTTTACGCAGAGGGGATTTACGCACTGAGTGTGGGACTCCCGGGCCGAGTGCCCGGACTACCCACTAAACCCCCCTGCGGCGTTTCCGCTCCGGCCGTTAGTGGGGGCGCCATGGGATCGTGAACATTCTACCACGACGCCCCCCGGCGTTGCCTCGCGGCATCGACCAGTGAGCCGCACGCCATCCAGTCCGGAAGCAGACCGGAGGCAGCGTTTCTCCGTCTTATTCGGCCGCAGAGGATAGGGACAGCGGCGCACCGTAATACCGGCAGTCCTCCTCCTCTGCGGCCCCACCGACCACTATGTTTGCGCCATGGCCGCGCCTGGTCGCGGAGGATGGGGAGAGCGGCGCACCGTAATACCAACACTCCTCCTCCCCCGCGACCCCTACCACGGCTGTGAGAGTAGAGGGCTTAGACCCCTTCTCTCATAATCACTGAGCCAATAGGCTCTCCGACCTGGGTTACCCGATATGGGTACCAACCAACCAGGTTGCCAGGACATTTGCCAACGGCTAGAAGCAGTGGTCCTTTTCAGACAGCTTCACGCGGTGAAGTCTCCCCCTGAAACAACCGTGGCCGGTTACAATTTCATAATCCAGCTCCACCCAAGTTGCCTTGAGACCAGCCGCCACATCCGGGAAAAACCGCTGTCTGTCTCCCGTCATTCGATGCGTCCCAACGCGACTGCACTGCAGAGTTACATACATTGAGTTTAGCACTCTGGAGCCCCTACCTCTTGGGTGAAGTCGATGTTAGACTTGCCGTTCGCAGTTTGGAATGTCCATTCCTCTCCTTCCTTTTTGGTGATGGTTAGATTAGACCGACCAACCTGAACACTGTCCAGTGCGCGTTCAACAGGTGGGCCAGGAAGACTCACGCGATGTCCTCCCGACGAATGTAAATATACGCTCCAGCATCCGGGCCGCCGCTCTGCAGGACCGGTGTACTCCAGCTGAGTCGTGGGATAATGTCCAATTCCTGCGACTCCTGGGGTAGCTCCAAGGTGGCAAGCTCCCCCCTTGCCAAGTTCACCTGGCCTATCTACAATATGGCCGTACTATCCATGTTGGGACGCCAGTTCCGCCATCCGGCGCTCGTAGCTCACCCGAGCTGGGCACTCTCTGGCGCCTGTCTCGTGGCTATTTCAGTCTCTCCTGCCGAAAACCTTGCACGTGGCGCAAATCCTATCGCCCTTCTCCTGGGGGCAGGCGGTATCTTCGTGCCCCAATACGCCACATTTAGTGCACGTGGGGCTCTCTTGTCGGCATTTCTTTGTTGGGTGCCCGTATAGCTGGCACCTGGCGCATCGGATCGCCACGGTGAAATCGTCGACGCTGCAGACGTCCCAGACCCTCCTCGGCTATGAGTGCCAGATGACTAATTATCTCCATGATGGCACTTAGGTGCCTGTCGATGGCATTCTCGTCATTCTTGTTTAGCTTCGAGTGGTTGTCACCCGCCACCGCAGCTACCCTCGAGCCTCAGCTTGTGGCCGCACTGGCCGGGTCGGGCGCCAGCTCCGCCACAGCTCGCGGCCCACACAGCCCGGACGTGGCAGCTATTTTACGATTTCTAGAATAGAAATGGTATATTAATGTGCAGAGTGATAAGTTATTTTGTTGTGTGCAATGCAATATGGTATTATAATGTACATCACTATTAAACTTATAGTTGTGGTGTGTGTGAGTTGGTCGAAGGAGCTGGCATGTATATTATTTCTCTGTCACAAATATATAAGCGCGAAAGAGACAGTATGATGTAACAGCTCTTTTAAGCTAACATATAAAATGGATCGCGTGATGTCAAGTACAATTTTGTACATTATTTTTAAGCATAACATTATATTATCTAATATGTAGCTATCGCTATGAAATATTTATAAAACGACAATAAAATCCGTGCCAATCAATGAGTCCGTATCGTGTAAAAACGTACGGGTAGCTATTTTTATACATTTTAAACATAATTTGAATTTATCGGTGCCTTGACTAAGACTGATAAAACATGCAATTTTGCATACAACTTACATCATATATTCCAAAAGATTAGATGTACGAGAAATCTTGTATTTTTATAGTAGGTAATAAAACTTACAATTTTTATAGGATACACACTTTGAAAACTTAATTTTGCACGCTTACTATGGAAATATAATATGTTACCAATATGTATTTTGATTATGTAATTAATTAATATAATATTTGAGTTTGTGGTGTATTTGGCTCATTTCTCGTCACATATTTACGTGAATGCGTCTTTAAACTAAGTATCGTATCAACGATATATTTTACTAAAACGGTGACTATAATTCTCAGAAGTGCTCAGTTACCATTAAAAGAAATTGTCCAAAATGTAGCAAATTTGTTTAAAAGTTGTCAATTATAAGTATAATATAACTGTAAGTACAAAATCGTAATATTTTCATTACGGGCGATATACCAGTGTAAAATGCTTACAACTCGTTATATAAGTTGTATGGTTTGTATAGGTTAACTGCTGAATACCATTATTTTTAAGGTCACATTAACCAACCGAATAAAATTATTGTATGACGAATACTGTATTTTATTTCTATTGCAATTTTTTTTTCTTATCTTGAACAAAGGTGAGTAGGTACATTGTTATGATATAAGTGATGTAAGCTGAAAATTACTGGCGAGACGATATTGCTACAAGCTATAAGCTACAAGAAAGCAGAGGCTGTAATTTTCAAACACACGCGCACGTATGTCATACGACGTTTTACAACATATTTGGGAGGAATTAAATAAAACTCGGAAAACTAATAAATCTTCACTCGATCGAAGCCGGGACGGACCTCTAGCACAATATAAAGAAAATAAAAGGATTTTTGCATGGAATTAATAGACACAAAAATGATAGTGTTGAAATTTGGTACAGAGATGTACTAGAAGTTCAAGAGTAACATAGTCTAACTAGACGCGAGAAACGCGATGTCGGGGGTGGCCGCTACAATAAGTAATCGCTCACAAACACACCTATATTCTACACAAAACATGATTTGTGGTTGATCTGTGGTACCAATGTAATACATTGGTACCACAGATAATTAAAAAAACATTACAGTGATTGGTACACACATGGAATTAGTAGGTATTCTTATACGGAGTACCTACTAATTCCATGGGTACACACTATCGCCGAACTCTAGACAGATGCCGATGCAAATGCATGAACATTGCGTACCTACCTAGTTAAGTGCTTTTGTTTACGGAATCAGCCAAAGTTTTTCGAGATATTCGTGGACAGTATGGAGTCGGCACGGCTGATTCCATTGGCTGATACACATTTGGTTTGTGATTATAATCACTCAATGTCAAAATTGACATTTTACATATTTCAATGTCAACAATATCAGTCAAAGTCACAATCGTAGTTACCTAGTTCGGTTCGGTCGGCTAGTCGCTCGCATCGCACCACACGTCTGCGGGTGTGAATTTTTTACTAATTTATCTTGAAATATACGTGTTTGATTAAATTTAACTCTTTGTATAAAATACTGTGTATCTAAACATTATTAAATCCATAGTAAATTAAGGAAAAACAACCCTTATCAGTTGTATTTACGTTCAGCCAAGCCTACATACCAAAGATGACTAATATTATCAAGAAACTTCAGAATTTCTTTAGTTATTGGTACCTGAGGTACTTATTGGTGACGGAACTTTACATGGTGGAACCTTGGGAAAAAGCTGTAGTACGTATCCTTTACAAAAATAAAATATTACCAACATAAACCATCGAGAGTACATTATAATTCGATGAACCTACATTTTGGTGTCAATTTAATTACCCTTCATTAGAAGCAGTGCCTGTAGAGGTTACGACCATCATAATGTCGAAAATAGGTTACTATATCTTATGTATGCATGCTGTCGACATTTTTCGAGGATTCTATCTGTGCAAAAGGATTTTCCATAGAACCCCTGATATTGACATGCTCAATATGTATGGACAGCTACAGCTTTGCATACTTTACCAGTTAAAAGAATAATAAATCAGTTGCTGTGATGGTAAAGAAAAAAAATAAATTTTGCTTTTTATGATGAACTTTGGTTAAGGTCATCATAAAATGTTTCTTCCATTGATCAATTGTATAATTTTCATACTATTTCCTTAACAATAATGAAACAGAGGCTACATTCGCAGTAAAATTTCTGCTCATCTGGTACTTTAACTACTCCATTGTGATGAGGGGGATCTCAAGCTTACGAGGGATGGCAGTGCCAGTGGAATAGTAACAAGATGTTTTTAAATTGTTATATAAAATTGTTTGTTGATGTTACTAAAAGTTGTGGTTGCTGAAAGGCACAGCTACAGATTACATATTTAAAAAATATATTTCAAAAATCTATGAACTAACAATTGATTACCAAATAGTATCAATAAAGGAGCTTTGTATGATTAACTGATTGTTTAAGTATTTATGGCATTCGATTACCAGATATTAACCATGATTTGTTGTTTGGGTATAGTTTTAAATAATTGTATAGGGTGTAAGGAATTATTATTTAAGTTCAATGTATGTAATCTTTAAATGCTTGATGCATTCCTGTCTTAAATAACTAAAATATATTTTTACAATTTAATGTTTGTTTATCTTTGTCTCCCTCTAATCAAAACGAAATATTGCCCCTTGGATGTCCCTAGGTATTTGGCAGCCCCCATTTATATGGCTGTTGTACTTTGACCAGAGATTGAAGAGCCCACAAAGCTTCATAGAAGCGTCATTTTTAAATAATGAAGCCTCACAATCTTGGCTCTATCATAGGAGACATATCCCACGGCATTCCTAAGTACCTTCTCCCTTGGCCACACAAGTCGGCCAAAACAAAGAATGTCCAAATGGGGATACAGCTTGGAAACTGTTGCCTGTGTGGTACCCACCTTTCCTCAAACACTGGCACACATGCTGTCTTGCCCTGCATGTCCTAAAGATGCTGAAGGACCTGTATGCTGTAGCGGTGGTGTCTTATTGGTCTTTACAAATATGATTTGCTGACTCATTATATCATATATGTTGTAATGAGGTCTCGGACTCAAATGGTCAATCTGATGGTGGCGTCGTGAGGTTCCCTTTATTATGGTTGAGCTACGCTTCCCTTCCCTCTATTACGGTTGTAATTCATGACGCATGCGTCAACTCGTGAACGGATGCTGCCAGAGGGAACTTGGTCATCTTGTTTCTCATATATTTTTGTGTAAGTTAATTGTGTTTCACATCAATATATATATATTTTTAATCAGCACTCTTGTTTTTATATATTACTATTTTGATATATTATTAGAAAAAAGAAATATAAGAAACGCGCTTCTGGCATGATAGGGACCAACACTGTTCAAATGAGTTTTTTTCAGCATTTCTTTTTGGAAGTGGTCGTTCCGAAATGCCAGTAGTTTGTAGCTTAGAAATAACTATTTAATATAAAAAATCACATTAAAAAGTGCCTGTGAAGGTCTAATTTCTGAATAAATTATTTGAATCTGAGGACTTATTAGGGAATGGATGTTTTGGGAAAAGAACTTGGACATAACATATGGAAAAAAAAAGAAAACTAATTCCCATTGCAGTTTATTTATTTAAACCTTTAAATAGCTTACACAGAAACCGTTTGTGTTTCGGAACATCTCTGGAACCTTCAACGACATGTTCTGCAGATGTTCCACTCCGCGGCAGAACATGCCCTTTGACACATCCGTGGAGACAACAGCAGGGTCTGCAATCCAAGACTCCACCTCATCGTTCAACGAAAACTCAATCTTAAATAAAATTTTTGTTACAAAACTTGATTGCAACCTAATGTTATCACTTCCAATGTGTTCCCCTGAGTTTTTCAGCACTTGAAGCTCCTTATCCATCACCCAAATCAACAAATATTGCTTTTTATTTGTTGCTACTAAACATTCCAGTATAATTTTACACATCACTGTGTATTGAAGGCCCAAGTTGAATTCCTGTATTAATTTCTCTATTGTAAATATGAAATCATCTGTCTGTATATCATTTAGTATATTTTTATGAGTGAGAGCAGACTTTTCTATGTTATCTTGAGTTACTTTGACTTCAGAGTTGAATAACTTGACATCTGTCTTGTCCTTCAGCCCCAGCCAGGCCAAACATCTATTGCAATGATAGATTTCTCTCTTGGCATTAAATTTATTCGTTTTTTCAGATAGAACAGTGTTGTTCACCATGAAATATGTCAATCGATAAAGAAAATCATTTTTGTTGGATTTTAAAGTGGGCTCAAATTTAGTTTCGTGCCCATGGCCATGTCCGTGGCCGTGACAGAACCACTCACTCATATCCAAATTAGCAGTAGGAAGCTCCAGGATTCTTTCGAATTTTATGAAGTCTTTCGAAATCACATTCAAACAATTTGAACAAACAATTTTAAGATCATCATCTACTTTTATATTGACTTTAAATTCATTATCATTCTTGTTATGATTCACATTTGTGTTGGATTTTAGGAGTTCATTGTAGAAATTGCCACCATTTTTAGATTCTGTCAATATCCTGAATGATATAGTATTCTTTTCGATTTTGAGACAAGACATGGAATTTGGTATGATATGGCAGAATTCTTCTACTGGTATAACAGAGGTCACATCGGACTCGTCTTCTGAATAACAATCAGAGAGACTTTCGATTGACGAAAGACTGTCTCGTCTCTTCAGTTTTCCATCATCATAATAGTTGATGACGATACAGTTTGATTGTATACTAATTTTCAAGTTACAATTCTTGTTAAAATCCACCCCAGTGGTGATATAAACGTTGCAACTCCTTAGCCTAGCGCGTAGTTCCATAAAAATACTTTTGATCAACATTTTCGCTTACAATAAGTCCTTGTTATGAACTGTACAATAATTCTTAAATTACTTTACTTATCAATGAGTTCTGTATTACCAATATTTGGCTCAACTTTCTGAATATAACCATTAGTTTCATAAACATTAAATATATTGTCCATCTGACGGATGGTGAACGGCAAAGAAGCTTTTTGATAGTAGTCGCTCATCATTTCAATGTTGTTGATGACGGTACTGAGTAAGTGTGCCTTCTCCACATAGATTCCGGGTGCCTCGTGCCTGAGGTACGTGAAGTGAATGTGGAGGTGGTAGAAGGAAGGCTGGTAGTGGAAGTAGATCCGCAACTGGCTATCTGGTAAATTGTATTTTTCTAGGATCTTTTTCTGAAAAGATTGAATTGCAAATTACTATAAAATTCTGTATTTATATATTTACTGTGTTGAAAAATCATGTAAAAGGCGAACTTATAGATTGCGGCTTATTTTCAAGCTTTTATTTAACTTGCAAAGTCACTAAGTATGTTGTTTTTAAGGACAGATAACAATAAAAAAAAGCTTATGTGAATCTATTTTTTGTAATAAAATTTAGTCAAAGAAGAGGGTGATGTGGTGTGGAAACAAAAAATTTTTTGAGTGAATGCAAATTATTGATGAATGCACAGTATTTTCGCCCACAACAACTGTTATTAAAGGCACAGATAAACAATAATTTGCAAAGAAATTTCAATGTTAAATTAAAATTCCGTCAATTATGTTATGACCTATAAGAATGTTTTCTTTCTACTACACATAACCAAATTGACGAAATTAAAGTAAAACATCGCAATTTACCTTTCCCTCATCCCTGATTCTCTTCAGCAGCGGCAGATGGCTCGCATTCAAGTCTCGCAGTGACTTGAGTCCCCTCTGACGGACAATTGCTAACAGATACAAAGTTTCCTTAGTTATACCATCCCACTTGAGGTCTGGTAACAATACAAAGCCTTCCTTTTCACACTTGTTGTTATGTACTATTCTGTCTTGTTCAGTTTTGCCTTCTAGAATATTGTAGACCCACTGAAAATGATTAAACATACACTGAGTATTGTTACAGAAATATCAGTCCAGTTAATTTCCATTTATTCTGATATATTGCAAATCTGAGCAATTTAATTTTAATTTGTTCACCCTTGTTATCCCAAGCATTACTAATCAGCATTTCCAAACATGAGTTAATCATAATACTTTTTACTAAATTGAGCTACCATTCAAGGCTCCAGTTGAATGAATTTACAGCAAATAAGTATGAATAAATAAGTGACATACAAAAATCATAAAAAAATACCTGTAAATTGAAGTGTTCTTTTTCAATATGGGGCAGGGTCAGCTTATTATACAGCTCTGGAGTCTCTAATACAATATGTACTTCCTGTTGACTGAACTTCACTATGTGCTTCTCTGTTGCCGGATAGATTATCGTAGTTTTCACAGCTGGAAGTTTGATACATTAGGATAAGTCTCAGATCAGGTACAACAAAGAAAAGTGGCATGCAAAAGTATAAAAGCTGTGTTTTGAAACTAAATAAGAGGAACAATATAGCTTCTTACAAAAGAAAAAAAAATAGTAATAGTTTCAGGAGCTTCGAAGATTATAAAAACACTTATTTTTTATAATGTGGAAGTGTATGTGACCCCTATGGTAATGCATGGTTAGCCTTATAATTAGAGTTAAATGCAGATGTTGAGAATACAATCTAGACAGGCACTGATAAGTTTCAGTCCCAAGTTTTTGTACTAAATACTCACTATATACTAACACAAACTGTGAATCAGACTTTCAATAAAATATATCAGCCAGTAAAAACAATAATCTAAATCTCCAGGTGCAATTTATGCTTTAAATGTTAATCTTATGCTGATATAATTAAACATCATTGTATTCATAATTCCAAACAACTAACAATAATGTAAGGCCTACTTGCTTATGCTTAAAAAAAAAATCAAAGTCCTTTGTATTTCAAAACATCGAAATTGTTTTCAAAATATCTTTTGCCATTTCATATAAGTGCTATATGAAAAGGAAAACAGCTAAACAAATTACTTTTTAATGCAATAAGAATAAAGAAAGGAATCAAAATGTTACTACCTCTAAAAAATAATGACATTTTAACTACCTACATTGTAACTGGGACATAACAACATAATTATGTTGATGATGTCACAAAGAAAGTTAGAACTGTATAATACCTTGATAGGTGAAAAATAATGGAATAAAAAACTTATACCTACATACTTTTCAGCTAAATTTTACAAATTTCACTCTCTGATAAAACAACAAAGATTGGTTATAAATAATTTGTTCACTGTAGATTTCTAATTACGAGATATTAGGTACCAAAAATAAGCAAACTGCTTACAGACATCATGCCACCATATGTTTCAATATGAGAACAATAAAATGACATGCTATTTGATATACATTTTAACCTGTGGTAACGTTTTTAGATAAAGTGACTAGAGAATTATCAAATAAATAGTAATACACTCACGTTGTTCGTTATACTATTCACGATAACAGTGAAGTGACTAATGATCTAGTAAGGCGCTGTCAACCTTGAAAATTGCGAAAGGGAATGTGGAAGGAGGAATGAAGTAAACTTACAGTTGACTGAAGATTTGGGAAAACAAACGTAATTTCCATATATGTCGTTTTGGAAATACGTCTGTAACACTGTGTCGGGGCAAAAATAGCCCGTCTCGTTCAGTTCCTCCTCTCTAAAAGCATTTTTCTCTAACAAAACCAAAGCCACGCCACTTTTGTCACGAAATTTTCCCTGAATGCACACCGTTTTACTGTTAGTATTATTTTTCAATATTTTCTCTGCAATAAAGTCTTTCAATTCTAAGTGATCTACGCTACCACCGTTCTCATTTTGCCGGTCAATTTTAGTTTTTTTACAACTAGGAGGTTCTAAAACATCGTTTTGATGGGAAACGTCGGACATTTTGTAACGATGTTACCGTTATGAAAAATATATGAGATTTCTTTATGTTACTATGCACTAAAATTCAAATACTTTAAATAGCAAAATAAAGTGAGGGCGCCACTTATAGATAAAGTTTATCTGTCACCACTATAAAAAAATTTACATTCCACAGATATAAAAACATTACATTGAAGATAGATAATTTAAAGAACCAACATTGAATGTTATTATTTATTCCTATGTAATAGGGCATGTTATGCAAAGCTCAGCGCAGATGGCGCTACTGGTACAACTAAGGTACACAAACATTGCCAATGGAGGCAAGAAGCGTCAATTTTCCATATTGTTGCAGATTTACGACCAAAAATACCTTCTACGCAATCGTGGTGCGAGTTTTAAAGGAAAAAGGAATGATTTAGTGGATTATCCTGAAAATAATAACACCATTTTAGGTTATGTTCTGCATTATTTGGTCAACTGTGGTCATAAACTAATATAAACTTGATTTTTACTCTTCAGTCAAAATCAAGTTTAGATCTTCATATTACCTGTATGAAGTCCATATTTTAATAAGTCTTCACATGTGAAGTGTTGCGAGCTTCTTTTCGACCGTTTACTAGCTCGAAAATGTTACAGCGTGAGGCGTTCCATAGTTTTCGAAGATTTTTTATCTTATGGAATACGATTTTTCCCAATATTTCGGCACCCGAATATGCTACATTGTTGTATATTTTCATAAACGAATGCTTACATAATGATTAGTAAAGTACTCTAAATTAAACGTTTTAATTGACATAGCAAAAGGCGGCAAAGCTTTTGTGTACCTAACATACAGTGCTGTACTCTGGCGGGATAAATGTGTAGTAATAATAAATTACTTAGCTTCATAAGTAGTTCATTTGTTCGGGCAAATAATTAATCGGGATCCCTTTTTTTATACATACAGCATAAAAATAGGGAACCATAATAATGACCTGATTGAGCTGAAATTTTCTACACACGTTTTATTTGAAACACAAAGCATTGATTTGAATTATGACTTAAATTACTTGATACTGCACTTAGAATCAGTTCCCAATCAATAAACTCTTTAACGGTTTATTGCAAGGACATGATATTTTTGTCACCCGTTGAATGCAACAAGATCTCTCTGACCTGGCGACGATAAAAATGAAATATTTTGAAAAACTTTTTAACTGAAACCATGGCTCATTAAGCAGGTATACTTTCAATTTCAATTTACAAGATTGATGACTGCAAATTATTCGATCGGGCTGTCATTCTACTTACTCTATCTGCAGATAAGTCTTTCAAGCGAGCTTCGTTAACAACATAACTCCCCAACAATACAGATTGGTCGAGGATTGATTGGTGATGTATAGTTTGGCTGTCGCCGTCCGTCCTGCACAATAGCCCAACAGCCCATTCAATGTTCACAGGGTGTTATTGAAGTGAAAACTTCTTGACGGGGTTGTGCACTTTTTGTGATGGGTAAAAAAATGTTAAACTCGCGGGAGGACACGTGACGTGATGGAAAATTCTTAAGATGTCAAAAAAGCACAACTTTAATGTGCAACGTTCAAGTTTTCATTTCTGCCGGCACTCCCGGAGTACAACCCGTTTTTGCAAATGGAATAATATTAGGGGTCTTCGTACAATCAAATTATCAGATCATGATAAACAGAATAAGATTTACTGATTAAGATTTCTTTATATTAGACTTCCAAAATTATTGAAGCACCTAAATGAAAGAACGAAAGATATATTTATTCGACAAAAAAATCATAATACTTACAGTATACATTGATATACTTTAGAATCAGCATTTATAACTACATTTAGGGATATCGTTTTTGTCGAAAAGGCGACCAGGCTCAGCTGTGGCAGAAGCTATAGCGCTGGTTTTCAGCTGGCACCATGAGGCACAGAAGGTATGGTGGCTTGTGAACAAAGCGAAAACGTATAATACTAACATCCGATATTAAATACAGTGACGCAAGTTGCAGGATAAGAGATAGAGATATAAAATAAATACGTAAAAATTAAACAAACACAAATATTAAGAAATATTATATAAATAATAAATAAATTACAATACAGGTAACTGATACTGATTAAAAATCTTTAATGGCATAAAGACGATAATTTATTTTATACGATTACGAAATACACTAACTAACGACAACCACCCTGTACACAGAGAAAACAGTCGCATTATACCGGGATGCTGACACAAGCTCAAAGGTCACCAATCATTGATACAGATTGCCCTCTGAGGATAGGTAGCTTCGACTTGCGTAAGTTAAGCATCGCCTGTGTTGACCATGAACGAAAGTACCTAGTATTACTAGCGTTGACTAGCGACAATTGAGAGTAAGCACCAATATTAGAAATTGCGCCTCACTTCATAGAACAGATTCTGTTTAGAATAGAATCATATAATTTTCACATAGTTATCTACACTATTATTATGAAGAGAGAATGCGTTTGTGAGTTTGTATGTTTGAGGCGGGTAATCTCCGAAACTACCGAAGCGATTTCAAGAATTCTTTCACCATTAGAAATGTACATTATCCAATATTATATAGGCTATATTTTATCTCAAAATTCTCACGGGAGTAAAGCCCCGAGCAACATGTAGTCGATACATATAATAAAACAGTAGAAAAAAATCCTGTAAGTACATTGAATATATTTACACAAAAACAAAATTAGGCGATAGAGTTATGACTCTAACAAGAGTTATAACTCTGTAACAGAGTAAGAATTTGAAAAAAAATCTGTCTGTATGTCTGTCTGTTTGTACACGCTAATTTTCGGAACTACTGGTCGGATTTGAATGAAACTTTTTTTGTTATATAGCTATTAAGCCTGGGCATAAAATAGACTATAAATGATTTTGAAAACTGGAACACCTGATGGAGAACAATGATGGTACAGCTAAACTATAGAAAATATAGAAATGACGCCCTAACAAAAGTTGTTCAGTCTGATGAGCATTTTCTGTTAAGGTATAAAAATCCATCAGGTGTTCTAGACACCTGATGGAGACCCATGGTGGTCCAGCTAAACTATAGGAAAAATGACGCCTTAACAAAATTGTTCAGCCTGATGAGCATTTTCTGTTGAGGTAAAAAAATCGAAGATCTGGAATACCTTATGCAGACCCTAGATGGCACAGCTAAACTACAGGAAATATAGAAATTACGCCCTAATAAAAGTGGTTCAGCTTGATGAGCATTTCGTGTTTATGTATAAAAATCGCAGATCTGGAACACCTGAAGAAGAGTCACAATGGTCCAGCTAAACTATAGGAAATATATATTTCAGTCGTATGAGCATCTTCTGTATAGGTATTGTTACGCTTTGTATGTACAGTTAAATTTCTGTAATAATTTTGACTCCTTACCAAAAATTGTTCGGCCACGCGAACGAAGTCGCGAGCATCAGCTAGTAGCTAAATAAAGTTGATTGTTTAGTTGGATGAATCCTTATTCTTTATTGATCTTTACTATCTTCCGGAGAAGAAAAGCTGGCACATTGTAATAATAATTACGAGATATAAGTACTTATATAAATCGAAATTGAAAAATTATGAGAACCCTGACTCCGAAGTTTCTGTCATCATCTCATCAGCTAGAAAAGACCAAACGGCTGAACGCACATTTTCCAAACATAGCCAAGTATACTGTCTACTAAATTATCTTTCAAATAAAAAAGAAATACTTAGATGCAAATCGGACAAGTTAAACTTATTACTAACTTTTTTAGTGGTAGGTTAAAAATACTAGTTAATTTGTCTCAAACGGCCAATGTCGGCTAATCAAAAGCTTTATTAATCATCTCAAACACACCTAACCCGTCCATGCCACCAGGCTCCGGAACTCAATACTCGTATATAATGCAGCTCGTTAGACCAACCAGTCATAATTGTGTTTACTGGGCTATAAATTATTTATATTGATTTCTTAATAAACAGCCTTTATCTGCTATGTCATTGGCGCGCTCTTGTGCCGTGATGTATTTTTAATTGTCATCAAATAGTAACTTGCTATTGTATGTAACCAAAATCTGAATAAAATACCGCTTGATGTAGATTTTGATGATGATGTAGTTTTTAAGATATAAAAGTAATTAAATATCAGAGTTTCAGCTAGGTGTGTGGGATAATGTTTTTACGACCACTTTCTAGGTCTCCAAATTTCCCAAGAATGCCTATAAACTATTTAAAATGGCATCGAACTTATACATTTTTGTTAAAATTATGTTAAAATGAAACAATTATGTTATAATCCAAGAAATGATATCATTTTCATTAGACTAGAAAGTAATGAATAAATTTACATAGATTTACATAGATACATTATTGTTCATTATGGCTACCTACCATAATTTTAAATTTTAGCTACAAATACTTAGCGTTTGTCGTGTTGGAAGTCGTAGAATTTAATCCAGCCAGTCACCAGCCAATACGTTTAGATTACAGCCTATACCTATATCGTAAAATCTGTATTTTGGCCTTTTAAATCCGAAAGAGTACGTAATCATTACGGAATATTCAGAGCAAAATAGGCGTTGATTGCATTCTTATTAAAATTATATTATATCAAAGCCGCTTGATATCCAAATAAAATACAGATTAGTTGAGAGTGCGGCGAGATCTGAAGATCGTTCGTTTAAAGTGTAGCAGTAGATGAAGTGTTGTTTATTTAATTAGTTTTGTCTATGGATCACCTGTAGCTTTCGGCTAGAAAGTTTCTAAGAGTTACGTTATATACATGGAAATCCATCCAGATAAATGTTGGAACATTACAAGGTACTTACATAATTAAAGTTACACATAATTTTATTTATTGTTGAGTTTCCGTTGCGGTAAATAATAGCTCTCAAACTGCTTTATGCTTCTGGTCGGTGTCTGCCATCTGAGTGCGGCGGTACTGGCGTAACACTTCTCACATCTCTATACTGAGTGGCTTTTTAAGTACCATCCAAATTTTCGCTGCTCTATTTCGTCTTAAATATACCTCATATTTAAGACGAAATAGAGCAGGAATAAAACGAAATTTACAGACTTTACAGAAAAAAATACAATTGATTATTGAGCTATAAGTAGGTACTGAGTTGTGATTGTGACTTCGACTTTACAACTTGTGAGTGACACAATAGAAATCACTTTTTTAAGTACATTAAATTTGTTGCAATATTGCATTTACTGCACTTAACGTTTATTAAGTTGTCACACGTACTACAATAATAAGAAGAAAGGGCAATGACCGTGACAATTTCAATGAACTTCAGATGCATTTAAGTTACACATTTTAATGCATTTCGTACGAAATCCATTCGGGAAAATAAAGATGTATCATTTGTGACAATGTTAATGCTCTCGTCACGTGACTCTGAATAATCTCAAATATTTCTTGGACTATATTAAAGGTGATACAATTAATTGAGAGAGTAAGCGTTAGAGCTTGGACACATTGAGGGGAAAAAATGCCGCGTTATTAAGTAGGTAGGCTTTATTATCATATAAAGAATACTAAATAAGTACAAGTTAAATAAAATAAGTGCGAGTACTCCAGAAAAAATATTTTATGAATTGACATAACTATTTTTTCAATGTAATTCATATATTAGACATATCAACGCGTGAAGAGAAGATAGTTTTTTAAGGATTTATACACATACGGATATCGATTTCGTATTTATAAATGAACTAGCGATCCAGGACGGCCTTTCTTAGAGGCTATTTTGTGAGTATAAACCCAATTTAATAAATTGTCGAAAATACAATCAAAATTGTGTTAAAAATGCGTGGTTTAAAAGAATAAAGTTTAAAAACAGATGATGCGGCGAGCGACTGTGTTCTATACGAGTAGGTGCTATGTATAAAAAATATTAATCTAATTTCCCAGTATGCCCCCGTCTTCTAGCCTAATCATCGGGACGCGACGCATGGCAGCCACTTCATGTTAGTTAGTGTTTTCCCGCCATCCCGCGCGGCTGTCACAGTGACCATAGTGTTTGTTTGTTTTTTTTTTATGTGAGTTTCCGCTCGCGGCTTCGTTGGTTTGGATTTTGTTTCGATAAATATCCTGAAAAGGATTTATAAGTAAATTAATTATACGTTTCTATGGAAAGGTAATTAATAATTAGTGTAAATTTGTTAGTATGTGTGTTTATTCAGTCAAATAAAATATTTGACGTATGAATGTATTATCAGTATTAGGTACTCTATAACGAAAAAAAAAACTTTTTCTTAAAGACGAAAAGTTTGTCCAATTGAAATTCTAAGCCGTCGAGCAGAACTTTAAAACAAAACTCCTCTTTTACTAGAGACTTTGAGTGACTTCCATAGTCTTTCAACAAAAAGCCTTTTTCCTTACTAATTAACTGTCTACTACAATAAGACTGTCCACCGCAAATCCGGCTCTGAACTGGCCACCGTGAAATATAGTTAATGGCGGGTTTACGTTTACTCGGTTTACTCGGGTACACGAGCGATTGACCCGCCGGGAAATGGGCATTTAAAACGCTACATGTGATACGGCGTCATGTAACATAGTTAATGTGATAGCCACCTAAGCTGCTATTTTTTGCATCATATATGTCCAAAAATCATGTAGTTATGAGTAGTTAAGTATACAATACAATACTCTTTATTGCACCAAAGTAGAAATACAAAGAGTATATTATGGGACATAATAATATAACAATAATAAAAATCATTTATTTCGGATACACGAAGACACTTTTACCTGATAGTTATACACCTCGTTTGCCTACTGACTCTGTCCGGTTTTTGTCCGGATGAAACGCTCGTGTAAGCTTGCCTTAATTGCCAAATGATCTTTGATTTATTTGTTTTTAATAAAGCTTCGTGCTCTAATATATAATTTATTTTTGAAGAGAAAATGAATGGTTTTGAATATATTTTGATGAAATGTTACGTTACTGGAACCTTATTTTATACTCATATTCTTCATGGCAGAGAGTCGTGGTCATTATGTGGAATGTAACACACACACACAAAAAGTTTCTGGGCGCTATTAATGAAGTGGTTTGCCATTGCCTTCTCCACATCACACACTATATGATAAATAAGAACCAGTGTGCAGGATTTCTCCCGATATAAATTCTATTCAAACTAGTATACGTACAAGTATGTACTTGTATATTAAATCTGACTTCTGTATAAAACTCATGTGGCACGAGTACCTTAGATTCAAACCTGGACCTTTCGGTTTACAGTCTTATCCACTGTACAACAACTAAGTAGGTGCCTGTCTATTATTGGTGTTGCAGGCGTCCATAGGCTGCGGTGGCCATTTCCTATTAGGTAGGCTGCATAAATTTTACACATTTGAAACACGTATTTCAGACATTACTTGTTTACATAAATATCGTAAAATTTAAACACAACGAAGCCTCGAGCTCTACCCGCATCGAAATCATTGCAGCAATTCGAAGTGACATTAAACAATGTCGAAAGCGAAGCAGACGCTACTGCACATCACCTTCATCGTCATCAGCACCTCGTGCCGGTGTGACAAGTTCGTGAGCATTCCGTCCACAGTGAAGACGTACGAGAACGATACTGTGCTGCTGCCGTGCGAGACTGACAGCGGTGAGTTGGGGTTTAAAGATCAAGTCAACAAAGTCGCTGTATGTGAAAGAATAAGTATGTACTCATTTATAATATGTAAGGATAATTCATATTATACAACAAAGATCTCTGCCGCGTCTGTCTGTTTGTATGTTCGCGGTAAACTTAAAAACTACTGCACGGATTTTCATGCTGTTTTCACCAATGATAGTGGTAAAAATTATAGGTTTATAATTTATTATGTTTTTACCCGAGCGAAGCCGGGACGAGCCGCTAGTACGTTATAAGAACCACATTACTTAATTTTTAAGGTTCCGTAGTCGTACAGACAAGTAACCCTCGCCATGTCCGTCCGTCCGTCTGCGGTCTAGCCCATATATATATAACTCATGGTACGAAACTCTGGATCAGTGAATCCGACTCGCATTTGTTAGTTAATGCAGTAAACTACGGAACCCTACACTGCGTTTGCCAACGACAGGTACAATCAGTCACATTTTGACGTTAAATTTTAAATTGTAAAACTACTTATAGTTAGGTATATTTACTTATAATAATATATCTCCTATACAACTACTTCAGGCTTTACCTACTGAAGCTTGGTTTGAGTGTGTTGTAAACAAAAATCTTTTGTAATTAACTGTTTCACGTTCATCTAATCTGATGGACCATCAGACATCTGGACAGACACATTAGTATTATTTATTACAGTATCTCCAATATCTGTATCATAACCTTTTAGTTCATTTGCATAACAATCAGCAGATGCATCTGTCTGTCCATATTTATTGATATTAGACTTAAATGAGGTGCAATACGGTTTATTTTAAGTTGGTGCGTTGAGGTGATTCGTGCTATAGAATTTATTAGGCATGTAAGAATCATGATGGATAATGGACTCATAAACACGAATTGTTTATTTTAATTCAAACTCATGAAATAAGTTCCTTTATGAAGTGAAACGAAATGACACGTAAAAAAATTACGTGTCTGTCTGTGTTAAAACACGTTATAAATGACGATTTGCGAAAGGGACGAAAGAGACAACTTTTGACTGTGAAATTTTGTAGCCTTTTACGAACGTTGTACACGTTCGTACTTGTTAAAAATGATCGTGCTGCATACGCATTCGGTGTGCACAAGACTTGACATGATTTCACAAAGATACAATATCTCGATTCCTTCAACAAGTTCAGCTATTTTTAGCTTCCTGACAAATAGAGGATTCCGATGTACACAATTATTCAATTGATTGTAATGTTTTCTTTTAGTAAGTGACTAATGGTGTAGCGCGGCAGCCTGCACCCGATGATATCAATTTAAGCGACTGTTTTTAACAGTACCTAACAATGTATGTCGTGTATGCTTCTCACATTAGACACCATATCCTCTCGTGGAGATCGTTTGCAGACTAATGGATAGAAAGTTTTGACAGCTGATAGGCAATAACAGCATTCTCTAAGAGGATAGACGATAGGATACAGCCTGGTCGTAAAGTTATATTTTAATTTTAAACCATCGGGCTTCTAAGCGTCACATTATTGAGAATGTAACAGAGAACACGCTCGCGTGATGGAGAGAAACAAAGTCGAGAGTAGATACGTCAAACTCAAATTGTTCAAAGGATGTTGCATTCCAGACTTACTTTGTACAAGGAAGCTGCTGCTAGTCACTCTTCAGCTCGTCAAAACTTCCAATACTCTGTTTTGACGTGATAGAAGAACAATAAAAAATTTATATTTTTATTTCATAAAGATTTAGAAGAGCGCCGCGGTTTCTTCGAAATTTTTAGGAAACATCGAAACGCCATTTTGGAAATACTTACAGAGATATTAACACGTGGGGCCCTTCTAATCATACCTCTTTTGCATTGTTGGGTAAAAAAATAAGTAGCAGTACTACTTGCATACTTAGTTATTAAAAACCAAGGCAAGTTGTTCAGCCACGGAGCTCAGTAATCATGATAGATGAGTTCCCATAATTTGTAACACTTATCCCATTTGACTGATTGCTACTCGAAATAAGGTGCATTATTTTGTTTACACTGTAATCAACATAATTTCTCAATTTATCAGTACCTACTGATGCTCAGCCGTATTAGGAAACACAGAGGAGAATAGTTTAGGTAAATACTTTAAATAGTTACCCGACTGCAGAAAATAGCGAGGTCTTCTTATTGTGTGAAACCTATTTAAATTATTGGGGCTTTTTATAAAATTCGCCTATGCCATTTGACTGAGTTCATTGAATTAATCTCGCGAGATATGGTAAAATAACGGTCGGCTGTCCTTCCTTACAGTCATATTCCTCATGGCTGGGGGTCGTGGTCATTAAGTGGTATGAAAGACATCCAACGACTTTTTTGGCAATATTGATGGAGTGGTTTCCCATTCCCTTCCCCGTTTCTCACACAGGTCTATGATAAATTACCAACCAGAGTGCAGGTTTCCACACGATGTTTTCCTTCACCGATGGAAACAAATGTACTTAAGTGTCGATGTAAATTACTTAAGCGCGTCACAAGATCGGTGTACGAAATCATATATGTACATGGCACGAGTAAGATTCAAACCTGGGACTTTAAATGGCCTCCTTAGTCATTAGACCACCACTACTATTAATTTACAATAGCGACTATATTTTAATAAATAATTTCAACGACATTATAACATACAAATGTTCTTTATAGTCGTACAAAAGCCGGGCGTGTTGGGTCCCGACACGTTCGGGACACAATACCGCCCCGTCACAGTCGGTAAAGAGATGGTATCGACGTGTGTTGATGAAGGACGCAGGATGTGTGGATGCGGCATGGAAATCATACGGTTCGTTGGGTGTCAAACTTGGAAACGACTGAATAGCTATGGTCAAACTACATAGTGAGTTGCATCAGTTTTTGACGTTGTCTTTAACCTGCGCGCTGCTGACATTTAGACAAAATGTCAAAGTTGACAGGTACAACCCACTCTTAATAGCTTAAAAAATGTTTATTCAACTTAGGGTAAGTGCATCACTAATTGACGTCAAAAATCTACTTAAACCAAGACCATCTACCGACATCCATATGGCGGCTGAAGAATTAGAGTTCTTAAATAATAGATTATTTAAACCTTAATAGCATGTTCTCGGTTATATCCGGCTGTGACGCCACGAAGCCCAGAGTCAGTTTAAAAAATAACCTAAGCTTTGAAGATTCCGGTGTGAATTTACAATCCACCGTCTACCCTACATGGGAATGGTATTGTTGCACTCTTAATAGTTATTGGTTCTATTCTAGAGCGAAACCACACGACGAACCCATCATCAGCAACTTATTATCTTCTCAATATCCGAGCTTCTAGTGGTGTACTAATTGCCAAGCGGCCAATACTAAATCTGTAATGAAAATACCGCATCCACTACTCCACACTGGACGTCCGGCAACCGGCTTGTTACTCACAGGAAGGAGCTTGATCCATATCTTTGTGACCCAATTCATGACGCCCCTATTTCTTTAGATTTCGTTTGGTGGCAATCTTTAGTTGGGCGTTTTGGTGTTTATTTATGGTTTCCTTGTTATTTCAATAGGATATTGGCTACGTTGTGACTTGAGGGACAGACCTATGCCACTAAGACATTGAGGACAAAATTTTGAAAATTTTTTGAAAAATTGTGATGTGATGAGTGATGAAAAAAAAATCATATATTATCTTCTATCATGCAAAAATAAGAAAACAATATTTATTTGTCTTTTGTGACATCCCTAATTCTAGAAAAAGGACAGCAAATACATGGTGTATTGTCGTCCTACTTGACACCACCCGCAAAGCGTCCGTTAAAACTCCTTTTAAGTTCTAGTCTCCTAGTACAATTACAACTTGTGCCTCCAAATGTTTCAAAAACATACCTTATTTTCCTTTGAATAGCCGCGCGCTCCCCCTGTATCGGCGGACGACACGACCTTGAACACACTTTTTACTGAACACTTTCAATAGGTACTAATCTTCAACACATTCGTCGTAGATTTAATAATAAATCACAACACTTGAATATGCCGCGTTTAATGAAGCCGCGCACGAGCGCACGCGGGCGCGCGCACTCCCCCGATATCGGCGAACGACGCGACCTTGGTACTACACAACACACTTTTTACTGGAAACTTTCAATACTAATCTTCAACACATTCGTCCTAGATTTAATGATAAGTCAAAACACTTGAATATGTCGCCTTTGATGAAAACGCGCGCGCGCGCGCGCCCCCGATAGCGGCGGGCAACGCGACCTTGACACTACACAATTTTTAATAAACACTTTCAATACTAATATTCAACACATTCGTCCTAGTAAAACTACAATACAACCAAGTCATTTTGCGTAGACCGGCAAATTACAAATGTCCGACTATGCCGCTCCCCACGACGAGCGGCTGATAGGTCACCGTAACATGTTCCAACAAACATACAAACATCATCATAATATACAACAAAACAAAGTCTGTTTCGTCACGACGACAATTTGAAATAAAATAATTACATCATAACACGTCGGCGTTTCTCAATCGACTGATGAAAGGTAACTATTTGCGGCAGTCCAGGATTCCAAAATGTCTGTCCGCCAATTTTGCATGTATTTCATAATTAAAATAATAATATTGTCCTCTCAAGAGACTCAAAGATCTTAGGCATAAAAGCCATGTTTTGAATTTTCATCATCATAATTTGCACCAATCCTGGTACTGAGGTCAATGAACAATAAGTTGTACAGATGAATGAAATCAGCTGCTCCAGGGTTAGCACTGCATTAATTTTACCATAATCTAAAATTTTAATTAACACCCTATTGTGACGTTTTTTCCACATGGAAATATTTTTCTGAGAATGTGGATACGATACCCTATCTACCATTTTCGGCTTTATATACCATTGACCAAACACCTTGTATATATTGTTAAAAATAGATATTTTTGATGGATGAAAATAAAACCACGACTACGGGCCGAGAGCATTTACGCCTCATTAAAATGCTTCGCTTTACTCTCTTACTTTCTCTATCTCTCATCTGAGCGATTTCCTTTACTTCCTCATCCATTGAGCGTCGGAGCCCAAGGACCAAGTTCTCCAAAAGGGTGAATAATCCATTATTCTGTCCCAGCTGCTAGCTACCACGTCCGTTGGTACAAGGACACCCGCTTGGTGGCCGACAGCGAGCAGGAGCGAGATTCAGCTGAAACAGCGCGCGCGCACATGCACGGCAACTATAGTCTGCAGGTCTTTGGTCTGACGGCTGAAGACTCGGGGGACTATACTTGTGAGGTGAGTAGGTAGATATACCCACTAATATATGTATATAAATGCGAAAGTAAGTTTGCTTGTTACCTGTTCACGCTTTACCTATTCAACCAATTTTCTTGATTTCTTGTCACAGTTAAAAATACGGACAAGTCATTGGCAAAGACATACTTAACTATTCCAGGTATAAGAATATTCTCGTGGGAAATGTGATAGACACGAGTGTCGACTACTTTTTAGGAGTGGTAATTAAGTCCATCCAGGTTAGTTCACTCATCGTTAGCGAAACTTTAAATTGAGACTTGAGTACTGTACTCAATTGTTCTTGTATCTCTTTGCTATCAATTAACGGTTCTGTTGTCCATGACGCCGCGCGCCGCCCTCCGATACACAACGATTCTTATACAACGACGCAATTTGAGATTAGTGGTGTCTGAAACCGATAGTGGATCTATCGATTTGTGGCTACCACAACATTACCACCACAATTAACATACCGAACCGTTACCATCACCAAAACCAATGATTTACCAAGAAAAAGCACACACAAGCCCAAGCACTGTATTTATTTACTCCGTCGCAAAGAAACAGAGAAAGTACGCAGCTCTGAGAAGAACGCGCACTTCACATCACAGGCAAGACCCAGTCTTCAGTTCATCAAGAAACAAGAATGTTCGTCAAGGAACATGCACTCAGTTCTGATAAGAACAACTACAACGCATCATCTTCATGCACCGTCGCGATGTATCGCCGCGCTCGCCGCCGTCGTCGAGTGAAGCACACGCTTCCCGTCCCCATAGATTGAATAAACTTCATTTCTATACAATTTTGTGTAAAATAAAACAATGAAAAAAATATGAGTGAATTTATCAATAAACTTGTTAATTTATAGCTTTCTTTATATAGGAAGATGTAAGTTTCAAGTCGATGATGTAAGGAAATTGCTGACAACAAGTGGATATAAGCATGGTGCAGGAGATCCGTCCGCGTATGCATGTCACAGCCACTTTTGTTCTAGGATAAGCCTAAAAGTTAAAAATATAAATAATTTCGATGATTCTGGCTGAAATAATCTATAAATGTTCTAATAGAATTATCGACATTTCTTCACTCTTCCGTCTCAACACTACACTCCTTACTCAAAAAGAACAGTATGCAATTAATCAATTGACCAGTCGGGTGTGCATCGTCCGTGAAAATAGTTCCTATGTAATTAAAATAATTTTTAGATGCGAATCTATTTGGTCTGCTAAATTGTTTTGTTTTTTTAATTGACTACCTTTTGCCCGCCACTTGGTCCGTGCGTATTTCCCACGGGATGTTCATTTTTCCTGGATTAATGCTAGGTACGTCCTACTCCGTCCTCGTAATTTGAATAGAAAAGATTGTTTCAGTGGATGCGTTCTAGAGGTCAACGTCAAATATTGTAGTGTGGCATTACCGCGAGGAAACGTTGCCAGTATTTTGGGCACGTTGTCTCTACCTGTGGCGAGTTGAATGATTATTTATAGTTTGGGTATTTTATTAAATTGTATTTTATAACGTGTACCTGTGAACTAAATAAATAAATGAATAGTATTCCACACATTCCGTATCGGAGACCGGAAATATTTAATTACCTACTAAGTAACTTAGATTTTAACTGTAGATAAGTACTCATGTAAACGCTAGTTTTTCCAAGACATGTGTTTAGGAATATCATCCTGTAATTTGGTCCAGTTAATCGGACCTACTGCGGTCTGCAGTCGGCTCTTTGCATGTCGATATCAACGGATGAACTTATTAAGTTAACTTGTTAGTTACTTCTCAATTAGTCAAGTTTATTGTCGACCACCCTGAACGTAGACTATAAAGTTTTATGAGTTAATTTATCAATAAACTTGTTCATTTAATGCATCTTTATTTCTATCCGGCCGCCTGGCGTTAACTCTCTTTGGGAATGCTTTTGTTCCTTATCAGCTTTTAAGGCTATATGTAACTTATAGCCTCGTACGATATCCATCGGAGGATATGGAGTAGTCTTTCCTAATCTAGGGAACGCCAAGAATATTGGTTTCTTGAAGAAGTTTTAGCTTACAGTGTCCGTAAATCAGTGTCAAAATACTCTTTGCAGATTATTCGACCCGAGCCCATGGGACTTATGAGGCAAACACATACCATAGAAGTGCAATGTAAGTCTCATACAGACTTTTAGAATATTGTTACTAACATTTACTATAGATTATGACTGAATTAAGAACGATTAATACAATAATGTTACAAGCTGTTATTTAACTTGCACTGTATATATATGTTCGGATGGAATCTTGTAACCGATTGAGCTGAAATTTTGTACACACGTTCAGTTTGAATGATAAGCATGACCTGATGGTACAACCAAGAACGGCTCCCGATAACGGAACTTCTCAACGGTTTACTGGAAAATGGACCTGGGTTCCCTAGGACGTGGTCGTTCCCGTCGCACCGGAAAACGCTAAGATGAGAGGGGGAATACTCGTGAATTTTCGCCTGTTCCAGTCGCGCCCACGGTGCGGACCGTCCCGGAGGACGGTTACCTGGAGGTGAGCAAGGGGGAGTACGTGGACATCGGCTGCGACGTCACCGGCACGCCGCCGCCCGTCGTCAACTGGAGGAAAAACGTGAGTCTCTTGTTAGAGCCATGCACCATTGCTCGGTCGTGCACGTTGTAGCTCCGTACTTTTCTTTAGGTTTTGATACTGACGTGCATTTAAAGCACGCACGACGCAACATTTAAAGCGCCAACTATCAATTTTTTTCTGGAATTGATTAAATTTAAAATCACTAGCACCAATTTTTCTCGAATCAAATATTATATTTCCAAGTTTAATCTCGAAATTTAACCGTAGGTATTTGAAAAAAGTATATAAACTCTGCACGTCTGTGTTTGGGTCATAGAATTACATAATTTTTGATAAATTTTAATTTGGACCAATAGATTCGGAGCAAATTGGCTATGACAGACGGACAGATAGACACACGAGTGATCCTATAAAGGTTCCGTTTTTAATTTCTTTTTGTGCGAAATCCTAAAAATCAGACTTCAGAAGTCTGATTTTTGATACCTATACCGCCTGATATACCGCCGATTTCCAAAGGGCAAAGTGAAGAAGAAAAGGCGCAAACTTTCTCCATGAACGTCAATTAATAAAATATGCATAATTATATTACAACTAAGTGGACGGATGTACATGTTTCAGTCATAAACAGTGTGTTTGTAACAAATTTGCAGGGAGAAGAGATAGCCCTGCTGGATCACCGCCACCGCATCAAGTTCAGGGCTGAGCACCGCTTGCTGGCCGGAGTATACGAGTGCATCGCGCTGAACGGAGTGGGGGATCCGGTGAAAGCCAGCATTAGGGTTGTCATACAGGGTAAATATTTCCTACAATTTTTTTATAAGCTTTAATTTAGCTTATAATGTATTTGGCGATCACATACTATCATAATACCACGAATATTATGATGATGCGCCCTTAAAGATAGGATACCAAGAATTTTATGTTCGCAGATCATTTAATTATTTAGTTGCATTTTGTTTTAGTGCTTTGTCTGTGTAGTCGAAATATTTAGTGACATAGGTACCAATTATGTCAGATCAATAGTGTATACGAATGTACGATTTCAGCACCCTATGATCCTCTCACCCTAATCACCCTAATCAGACTCTATTTGTACAACGCACCTACCTAGGCACCCTAATTTAGCCTAAGGGTTAATCAGGCGCAGTTCCTATATCTAGTGAAGTCTCATCTCAGTGGTCTCATCAATTGGTATACGATAGGTATACGTATTTCTTTAACTTCTTGCGTCTTTGCTCGTGGCTCGTAGACGCGCCAGTGGTAACAGCGCAGCGCAGCTTCGTGCACACAGCGGTGCGCCTGCGCGCGGCGCTGCTGGCGACGCTGGAGTTCGCGTCGCCGCCCGCGCGCACGGCCTGGCTGCGCGACGGCCGGCCCGTGCGCACCGACGACAGGTAACAACGGCCCACACTCGGAGGTCTAACTTGTCTACACTACTACATTTTTTGTCTATATGTATGTGTGCATATTATATATATGTATGTTTGTAACGCGATAACTTTCGAACCGTTGGTCCGATTTTGATGAAATTTAAAAGGTATGTATGTAGGATATGCCAATAGAATTAATAAGTTCATGGGGCGTCAAGATCGGTTCAGTCGTTTTTGAAATATTCACAATTAAAAATAAAAATAATGTGTTCGCGAGGTTTAAGTTCGCGGCGAACAACTAGTTCATACTTTGATTCTGTTATTATAAAGAAGGAAGATTTGTATTTTTGTTTCTATTGAATAAACTCATTTTGATGGTTGGCACAAAAGGTAGACGAATCGTTCAGGAGTAACGTATGCTACTTACTTCTTATTGTTTTACCCGAGCGAAACCGGGACGGGCCGCTAGTGCATCTATCAATCTAAATAGTAAATTTCAAGAATCCTCATTTCGAAGTTGCTGGCATCAATTTCTTTCGTTTGTTTGTTTGTTATCGCTTCACGCTCTATCTGCTCAACCTATCTTCTAGAAATTTAGCATACATGTGGTTTGAAGTATACTTGTGGGTACTCTATCTACCTTACATACCGGAAAAATTACTGATCCCGTGAAAAATACACGCGGGCGACGCCGCCGTCAAAAGCTAGTATACCAACAAAAATTAACGGTATTATACTACTGGTTGTACGAATGCTAGTAACAGTAAGTCGATTGATGTTGGATTGGGACAACAAGGGGAACCAATTTCCATTCTTATGTTCCAGAGTGGTGATCATGGTGCTCGACAACGTACACCAGCTGATCTTCCGTTCGGTTCGTAAGACCGATCTCGGGAACTACACCTTCCGCGCCGAGAACAAGTTGGGCATGACTGACGTAACTTTCAAGCTCACTGGTCAGTGTTACAAGACAATGTGATTTGTTCGGTGCTTCACTTTGAAGCAATTCGATAGTGAGAATGACGACCGCGGTGGCGCAGTGGTAAGGTTCTTGCCACTGAACCGAGGGTTCGATTCCCGGTCGAGTCATGATGGAAAATGATATTTTTCTGATTGGCCTGGGTCTTGGGCGTTTATCTATATATGTATTTGTTATAAAATATAGTATCGTTGAGTTAGTATCTCATAACACAAGTCTCGAACAACTTTTGCAGAATAATTAATGCGAGCGAAGCCGCGAGAAAAAGTTAGTGGTTTATAAAAAGTCATCGTGTATAATGAGTCCGTGGTGTCGACGGTATGCGCGTTGTTTTTCAGGCATCCCAAACGTGGCGTCCTTCAAAGTAGACCCTACGCGCAACAAGGCGACCGCGACCAGCTTTACTCTCATCTGGGAAGTGGATTCTTACTCCACTATCATAGGTAAGACCATTCTAAATGTCTTACTCGTCTGAGCGTTTTTTAGGTTTCTACCCCAACCTTGGATAATCGATGGATTAATTGATCACCTTTCCCTTTTACTAGCTTTTATTTCACATGCAATGTAGTATGTATATACGAATATCACTGTGGTATAATCTGCTTGAAGATTCCACCCGATCCAGAAACTCAATTTTGAAGCACATATCTGAGCTGAAATTTTGTGAAGGTATACGTTTAGTTTGGATGACAATGCAGTAATGATATATAAGCATAACCTAATGGTGCGCCCATGATTAGCTCCCGACGAGGGAGCTCTTCATCGACTTAGTGAACGGACATATTTTTTGTCACGCGTTGAACGCAACTAGAGGTCTAGTTGGTCTAGATGCACTGACGATAGTAAAAATTTATCAAAAAAGTTGCATTTTTGCAAGAAATCCTTTTCATGTTTCGAATAAACTTCTTGATTTATGCACTGAAAGAATTTATATCACAGAATACAACCTGTGGCTGCGGCCGTACTACGGGCGTCCAGAAGAAACGAACGGACCCACAACAGGGGCTCCGAATATCTGGAGTAAGATTGTGGTGCCCGGGGACGCACGAGACGGCCCTATACACAGCGCAGTGTATACTGTGAGGGGACTGACGCCTTCTACTGTATACGAAGCTATTGTCAATTCTAGGAATAGGTAAGCGAGTGTAATTAATCTGGTGTGTAATAAGTCTGCAGGGGGAAGAATACCAATCAACTAAAATTTTAAAATCGTCATTATTTCTACCCAATGCTTGAATTTAAATTTTAAAAGTATTGTTCGAAATCCCGACAAGCGGAGTTACTAGTTTAACGTGTCTGTGAATCTGTATGTCGCTCCGTGGCATTCTAACAGCCAAACGGCTGAACCGATTTTGATCTCGTTTTGTTTTTTTTTTTAAGATATATTTTTTTAATAATGTAGAATCAAATTAAATAATGTACATTATTTATTGAATTGAAAAAATAATAAGTAAATTATATTTTTGGGAGAATTAAATATGGCTAAGAGGAAGTTTGAATTGTAAAGATTCTTGAATGTTGAATCTTTTCACAGATTTGGGTGGAGCAAACCGTCAGCCGTGCTTCACTTTGCCACAGAATCTGGAGGTAAACATTCCATACATCACTCAAACAAAGAAATATCTCTTCCATTGAATAAACCATTCACTAGGTACAAGCTTTTCACCTGTGTTTGTGTCGAGGTACCACGTCTACAATCAATTCTTGCAAGTCAAATTTAACTAACCTAAGTACCTACCTTGCGTCAGAGTTGAAATTTTCCACGTCGCTTCAGCTACTATATAACAATGCAATGTTATGATAAGCATCTGTTTGTGCGTACAGGATCGGCTCCCTACGAGGGAACTCAACAGTTTACAACAAGATCTGTGACGACGATAAAAGCTTGTGGCAAAAATGTCATGTCTGTCAATTTTAATTTCCAGGTTACACCCCTCCAGCGACCCTGGACGAAATGGAAATCACCCCCATCCTCGAAGACGAAGAGCCTCATAACATAACACAATCCAAAAACCTCTTGTTTACCAACTCTCCTTCACAACATTCGTCTGCCTCTGCCGTTGTTATATTTATATTGCTAGCGGCAGTTTTTCTTAGATGATTGAAAGGAGAAATGTGTGGCGTGTAGTTCCGCCCTAGAACAGGACCACTCCATGTTCTCCAGAACATCCACGGGCGGACAACAAAAACGAATTAAGGAACACGAAAACAATTTTGAGATTATTTTTTGTGCTGACACCGGACTTCGGGGCGTCGTAGCCCCGAACGCACCGTGATTAAACAAATAAGTATTGAAATGAGTGGCATAATCTTCACTATACTTATATATGATTTTAGAGGGGTTCCGGTCCGCGCGTATTTTTTTTCGCCGCTATGTGCGTTGATAGATTATAGATAAAACATTTATTTGTAAAACAGCAACACAATACACAACCAGACTAAAAACACAAAATATCGTCGCTGCAATGTTATTCGACTTGGTCAATGTCGCTTCAATAAGTTTTCGCCAAAACGTGCGTCGCTTTGGCGTCATTCGACACCACACGTGGGAGCGGTTGCTAGTTTAGCGTTGATTTAAATTGTACAAAAAACGGTCATTGATGGTTAATTGGGGTTATCTTGTAAATACAAAGTATTTTATAATTAATTTATATTTCACTAATGATTTTGCCCAACTTACGAAAAGGGTTGTTTGAATTTAATTGCCTAAACTAACACAATTTTTAAGGGCCGTGTTAACACACTGCTTACTGATAATGTATCTGATAGTCTATAGTAAAAATTGTTTCACAAGTGTTGGATAGCGCTACATGGTCAATTTCATCAGGCAAAATCTAGCAGTTAATTTATCTGTCAGATTACAATAATGATACTTTATTAGTAAGTGATGAAACAGGTCAATTGTTACAAATCATAATACTCCCAGATTCTTACATGTTCCTTCCAATTTTGAGTAGATTAAGCTATCTTGTAAATAAAAATTAATTTTATATCTATGGATTAAAAAATATTCTGATAAAATTTATTACAAGCTTTTTATTTGTTTCGAAGATTAACAGCTGAACAGATAACGTAAACGAATATCAACGTTGTGTATTTTTGACATCTTATGAATTTTCGACCCATTGACATTTTTTACCGATCACAAAAAGTGCACAACGCCGATAAAGAAGTTTCCACTTCAAAAAATAGCAACTATACGCCATTTCCAGGACAAATTATTTAAACAATATAGGCAGAACAGACATAACCAAGCGTGGGACTTTAGCGGTTTACTGCGCGGACATGATATTTTCTCTTGATAACAGACATTTTGAAATGTCATAGTACAACAATAAATTCTTCTCCTTCTGCCTCTT
Source organism: Plodia interpunctella (assembly GCF_027563975.2). Lineage (NCBI taxonomy): Eukaryota > Metazoa > Arthropoda > Insecta > Lepidoptera > Pyralidae > Plodia > Plodia interpunctella. The sequence goes on along the minus strand of NC_071319.1, from coordinate 5,973,728 downwards.
GGATAGAATAATATTCTCTTTCCACGAAACTATAGGTAGGTAACTAAATAGTACCTACCGTATCCTCTAGCAAATAATATATGTCGCCGTCGATACGTGGCGACATCTATTGTCCAGAGGATGAGATGAGGAAAAACGGGTAAAATATTGTAGAAAGCAGATGGATATTAAATGAATACACAATTTCTCACGAATAATTTATTTCAATACATTTATTTTCATTTAAACAACCATTTCATTGCGATTTCACGCAAATTTCTGTTTACATAAAACTTTGGTTTATAATTAAGTTTGTGATTTTCCTTAATCGAGAGACTACACAGATATTCGTAGAATTAAATTCACTACAGTAAATATTAAAGTCTCTTTATATATATATCTATGCTTTCGGAACGTAATTTTTAGGTTTATTACCAATATTTACCAAAGAGGTTAATATTAGAAAAAAAACATTTCAAATACAGCTCTTATATTAAACATTTAATACATTTACTTATTTATTACAAGTTTAAAATTTAATGTAACGTTAAGTTGTAATGCAGAGTACGGGAATGGCGCATAGCAGGTTGAAGCAACATGTTTCACATAGTTTTTTATGTAATAAATATTATCAAATGTGATTCGTTCCTGTCGTGTCGACAAAAGCGATACAACGTGGCATTGAATCGCGTTTGCTTTTAAAATACAAAATTGTCATAAATTCCCACAAGTGAGCCCATTTATGTGGAGAATTGTTCGAATTTTGTATTTTTTCTCCAGATATACTTACCATTCTGTGTTGCTCTGTTATTTATTAATTCAATGAAACACAACTACTTCAAGTGCCTAAAGCCATTCCGGTATCAAGTACTTAATTATAATATAAAAGAGGTTTGGTCGTTTTTATTATTTTTTTTTAAACAGAATGAATAAAAAAATGTGAATGAGTTGAAAATATATTGATCCTAACAAGACTAGACGAATTTAACAAATGGTGAAAATAAGTGACTTATAATTTCTTTTCAATACACTTATACCTATCACGAATTATGTAAAAATTACCACATGAACATTTATATAATGTTTAAAAACTTTAACTGATTAATGTCAACTATATTTTTAACACTAATAATAAACATTATGTTTTTAAGTGACATTACGATTATAACACTTCTCAAATACAAAAGAGCTTCCATTAAGCCCTTTTTGTAATTTTGAAATAGATTAATTTTAAACATTATTATAAAAGAATACAGCAAATGAGATAGATTGTGAAAAAAAATACACGAAAGTATACTACCCGTATTTTTTATAACCTAATTAAAAAAAGTGTACAATATTGTACTAAATAAATAGTCTAAATTTAAAAGACATTTGTTCTTTGCCGATTATTCAACGAAGCTTTAAAGAGTATAACAATGGGATATGTCAGGTCCATGCCAAACAATAGTACAATATGCAAATAGAACACAAATATGGGTTCAACCCTTTTACTGCTGATAAATACATATTATAACACCAACAATATTATATAGATATTGTACTTTAGTACGAGAAAGTGACGTTAGATTCTTAACAGATCTTGAAATAATGGAAGACAGAAACTTGAGAACTGAAATCTGTAATTTATGGCACAAATTTGTGTAATTCCAAACCATGGTGAATCAGGTTGGTTAAGAATAAGCACTAAAGCATTAATAATATTTGTTAAAGTTGGCAACTTCACCGTGTTGCCAGTAATAGTTCCACGACTTCAGTGTTACAAATAGCAACACTGGGTGCATGACATTCACATCCTTGTTATCGAGTTTTCAACTCTTTTCATACTTTTCTTAGTCCAAACTTGCCTGTGGCATATAACAAGTCAACTGTTGATAAACACTTATTAAAATTGGAATATTGTTATTTTCTATCCTATTTTAATGTTTAAAGCTTTACATCTATTAATTTTGATCTGTGTGTTATCATTTCTATTTCGTAACATGTACTTTTCAATGATTTCTTACATTTTACACATTAATTATTATTAGAATTGTGACTTGTGACACTATAGATTTTAGCCATCACAACTGTGATTCTATAGCTTTTATATCTTTCTAAACATTGGGTCTCAATATGAACATTTCACATAAAATAATACACTACACATATTTAATTTGAAGATCAGAACATATTAAACTGTAAAATTCGATTTTGTCCACAAATGTGTCACATCTTCAATAAATTTCGCGTTTATCTGAATCCGTAATCAATTTCTTTATAGTTTGCATCGTACATATCCTTTATTATCGAATTCCGCAAATCTTATCCCTACGTCCTTTTCACAAACAGGGCTGACATATCTCAATTTACCATCATCATACCAATATCGAGTCCAACACAAGAACGTACCACAGGATAAGTATTATCCACGATTCAGTCCTTCACTTCCAACATTGCACTGCACTAGCTGTTACTACACGGTCACTTGCACTGTCATTTTCACTAGTTTACATGGTTGCCTTACTTAAAAGTTAAGTATCGTCAAGCCTTACACTTAAAAGTTAAGTATCGTCAAGCATGTAACTCGTTTCCGCGTTATGCCCACCACTGTAACTCGTATCATCACAGCGTGGACTGTAAACAGCTGTTTATTTGTGGTGCGGTGCGTGTGCGCCGCCGGCTAACCTCGCGGCTCTAGCGGCTCTGTGGGCGCAGCGAAGTGGAAGGTAACACCATAGACACGGGACCAGGAGGCTGAGGAGAGTTATGCCGACCCATCTGTAATTCAAACGGAATGGTCATAGTTTTGACAATAATGTTGTGATTGTGATAAGTGTTGAAAGAATTCGATGGTACCGCAGATAACATCATTTTGGATTAATTTTCTTCCATCCAATGTCGAATTTTCCATATCTAAGAAAATCCGATCTACAAAACCAAAGCCTTCATTTAAAAACTAGATCTTCACAGACATGTACATGGTCAAAAATTATACAAAAACATGTAATATTTATGTGTGCACTAGCGGTACGTCCCGGCTTCGCGATAAAACCATAATAAATTATAGATTTAAACCTTCATAATAAATTATAACACTATCACAATATACCTATTGGTGAAAAACCGCACAAAAATCCGTCAGGTAGTCTTTGAGTTTATCGAGTACAGACAGACGTGACAGGGGTACTTTTTGGCCTCACATTCTACTTGGGGCAAAAATACATTCTTTTGTATGTATATATATATCTTTGTTCGTAACGCGATAACTTTCGAACCGTTGGTCCGATTTTGACGAAATTTAAAATCGGTTCAGCCATTTTTGAAATATTCACAATTTTTTTGTAAAACTCATCAAAAATGTATTGTGTTCGCGAGGTCTAAGCGCGTGGCGAACAACAAGTTATAAGATGTAAGCATAGATCACCGCTTGGCGCACTGGTCGTCGGGCGCGCCGCACACGCACGGATGCATCGCGAAGTCTCCTTCCGCGTCCGACATGCAGTGGTACAGCATGCACTGCGACGATTAACGATTATAAACATTTATAGGATTTATAACTATATGCAGTCATCTCACTTATTACAATAACTAGCCTTTGCCCGCGTGAATTTCATAGGAAAATCTCAGTAATTTTTTTATCGCGTACTCTGTAAAACTGGTAAACATATATGATTTAAATTCGCATTTTTTCTCATCTTTAGTTCAATTTCCTGGTTCCCACTGCGTGCCCAATCCCGCTTCCTGCTATGTAATGCAGATAACCCGTCCCGTTTCCCACTACGTGTCTCCTTCCCATTTCCCGCTCCTACTCCCACTCCCGCTTTCTGCAACGCGTGCCGTCCCATTGTCCATGACGTTTTACGTCCCGGTTGTTTATCAACCACAAACGTAAATTAAACATTGTTTGTATTTACTTCCTGTTATTTACTACAAAAAGCGTGCCAATTTTCAGCTTTTTATCTTGAATTTAAAATTGTATTAAGTCCCATACAATCTTTCACCCCTCTTTTGAAGGTTGAGGGTTAATTTTTAGAAAAATCTGAAACACGTATTCATTACTTTGTTGTAAACAACCATAATCCAAATTTTCAAGTCAGTAACTTCAACGGTGTAGACATTTCATATTTACAGTTATTCACCCCTTTTTCTTTCTACAAAATTTTAAGTAAATCGGTTCCGTGGATTGTTATTTTAATTTTCCTACAGGACTCTCTTCATTTTCCTTACCTACATACCAAATTTCAAGCAAATTGGTCCAGTAGATTTCGAGCGATGCGCTTTCAGACAGACAGACAGACAGACAGACAGAAATTTTCAAAACTATATTTCCGTCATCTATCAGTAACTAAGTATATTCCATGAATAATAAAAAAAAATACAATGTACAATTTTGACCTTTCTTCAATTTTATTGTATGTATTGATATTGATGATATCGCTGAGGATGGTATATGGCATTGATGATATTGATAAGAACTAAATTAAAAAAATTATAAACCATAACTCCGAAGTTTCTGGCATCATCACATCTGGTACAAGAGATGAAGGCCTTTTTAAATCAGGTGACCAAATAAGAGATCTAATAAAGTCGTACATGTTTATTGGTTGGAGTCCAGACAAAGTTTATAACATTTTCGCCATCTTGTTAACAGTTTGGCCACATATAACTAGATGCATTGACGTAACAGCGTCCAACCGGCTGAACGCACACTTTCCAAACATAGCTAAGTATATGCTCTTCACATTAGATATTTTGTAACACCCTGTGTACACATAAATGAAATGTAAGTTGAAGAGAAAAATTAATCATTTCATGATGTGACTAGCTGCACACCGCGAAACCCGCGTGACTATTTGAAAAAAAAAATATATGCACAGTAACGCCACCACTACCAGACTTTTTGACCAAATCCTGCGGGAATCGCGTACTTTTGATAATCATAACCCTGTGTGTTAATCCAAGACATCAGCTACCTCAATACCGAATTTCATAAAAATTGGTTCAGCCGTTTGAGTGTGAAGAAGTGACAAACATACTCTCAAACTTTCGTCCTTATAAAATTATAGTGGCATTACCTGCGCACACTTGATGCAGGACACGCAGTCGATGCAGGACCTGCAGCAGTCGGGCGCAAACTGACACGCGCCTGCGCGATTCGCACTCTCCAAATACCACTCGTGGCAATGTCTGCGGACGAAAATAATTGATTATTATAATCGTTTTCTTCATGGCTGAGAGTTGTGACCATTATATGGAACTAGCAGCGCCTTGGGACTTCGCTCCCGTGGGACTTTTGGGATAAAAAGTACCTTATTTGCTATTCCGTCCTATCCGTGTACCAAATTTCATAACAATCCGTCCAGTAGATTTCGCGTGAAAGAGTAACAACATACACACACATACATCCGCACAAACTTTCGCATGTAGAATATTAGTACGATATAACACGACTTCCTGATTAATGGAGTGGTTTCCCATTGGCTTCTCCGTTACACACTAGCTGATAAATAATCAACTAAATTGCAGGTTTCCTCACGACATTTTCCTTCAACGGAATCAAGTGGTGGTCGATGAAAACCAGTCAAACATGAGTCAGATTCGTGAACAATCTCTTGTGGCACGAGTAGGATTCGAACTTGCAACCTTTCAGTCACAGGCGGACGGTCTTAACCAGGTCCATCATCATTTATTACAAAGATTTATTTAGGGTTTTTGAGTCAAAAAACAGACAGACGCGGCAGAGGACTGTTTTATGACTTGTGAGGATAAAAACTGACCTGCATTTGAGCCTCGCTTGGAAAGTTTCCGTAGATTTCTTTCCGGGCAGCGGAGGCGGGGTGTAGCCGATTTTCTTTATTGACCCTGTTATAAAACAATAGTCATGTTATTGCCTAAAGAGTAAAGTACTATAGAATAATATAATTCAATCAATTATTGTATCTTAACCCTACTCAGTTTTCGCTTCGTTGTCCGCGGCTTCGCCCGCGTGAATTCACACGGGAGCAGTTATTTTTCAGGGATGAAAGGTGCACCATGCCTTTCTCCGTACTTCAAACTATATGTATACAAAATTTCAAGAAGATTTCGTATATTCATATTTAAAATACGAAAGTAAGTTAAATAAATAAATAAATAAATAAATATAAATATATTAGGACAAATCACACAGATTGAGCTAGCCCCAAAGTAAGTTCGAGACTTGTGTTATGGGATGCTGACTCAACGATACTATATTTTATAACAAATACATATATAGATAAACATCCAAGACCCGGGCCAATCAGAAAAAGATCATTTTCCATCATGACCCGACCGGGGTTCGAACCCGGGACCTCTCGGTTCAGTGGCAAGAACCTTACCACTGCGCCACCGAGGTCGTCAAGTTAGGTCGTCAAGGAGTTAGTTTGTTACCTCTTCACGCTATATCTACTCAACCTACTCTACTCAACAAAATTGTGCATACATGTAGTTTGAAGTATGGAGAAGGACCTGGTACCTTTCATCCGGGAAAATTAACGCGGGCGAAACCGTGGGCAAAAGCTAGTTTATAATATTAGTAGGATAATCTGTCACGCATCTGTCAGATTACAATATTGTATTTGTCAGAAAGTGGTGAAAGTGATACATGCTATCCTAAGTCGAATCAAGATTTTTTTTGCACGGCTCTGTCCAGCCCTGCGGGGTACAGACGTGGCGTGTGACGTCACTCACCCGAGTCCCGCTCCAGCAAGGCGGGCTTAGTGTTGGGGGAGCACTTCTCGGAGCTGACAACTCCGGAGCCGACTTGAGGGTACGTATAATCGTGGATCTGAAATACCATACATCAATCAATTACAGCTAACATTGAAATTGAATTCACTTCATTATGTTTCGAGTGAATAAACATTTCATTCGATCATTTATTGCATTTCTTGTACTGCACTTCTTAATGTATTATATAGTTTTCTTAACAAGTTACAAGAAACTGTTTACAAATAAGAATCCTGTCGGGCATTTCATTCACTTTCCCGATTGTTTCCCGAAATTTTCAATAAGTTTATTGAAGTTTGATGTGGCAAAACACGCGAAATTATTTTAAGTTTTAAATTAAAATTTTATTTTTTCTACAATTCCCTGACATTCCGATAGCCTCTCGATTTCATTGGCTTTCCCTATTCACCTCACTGAATCGATAATAAGTTTGTTTTTACAAAAAAAATTGTGAAAAAATCGGGTTGCACTCCGGGAGTGCTGGCAGTACGTAGCTGTCTCACGAATTTTCGATCAGGGTCACGTGTCCTGACGCGAGTTTAACATTTTTTACCCATCACAAAAACTGCACAACGCCGCTTAAGAAGTGTTCACTTCGAAAATTACGTATGTTATAATACTCACCGCAGACAGATGTACGTAGGGACATCGGTCCGGTTCGGAATCGTCAGCTTTGTCTTCATACTGCACTTCGTACGGTTTGAGAGACTCTGAAACTAACATTATCAGGGTTATTCCTCTTGTCCCTTATGAGTTACGGACTACGGGGGCGAACGGGGAAATGTAATACAATACAATACGTACTCGAATACAATACTCGTAGGAACATTGGTGTGAGATCCCAAAATTACTGTTTTCTTTATTAATTAATTTATTATGATATAACTATTGTTTAAAATAGATATTTTACTTACTGTTACACATGTGTATTTTTTGAATTTTTGAATTGAATTAAGACAATTATGTGTACAATTTTACTATGTCTTTGTATGTGGTGTTTCGGCATCATAATTTAAAATAGACATACTTTGACCTGCCAAAAACGCAAAGTACCTATGCAAACAACGACAGCGTGCAGGTTAAAATTGAGTGGTGCAATGCACTCTAAGTACTGTGAAGATTGTTTACATATTTACAAGTTAGGTCTTGTAAGTAAAAAACTGAATTTATATCTGTATATTTACCTGTGAGCGGATGCCTGGGCAACGTAATGGCTGATAGTATGGTCTGCGTGAGGTCGTCCTGTTTGCGGCGCGTGCGACTGGCCGTCGAGTTCTCGGAGGAAGAGCGCGAGTCCGATGGCAAGTTCAAACACTTTGGAGAATAGATTTCATGTTTTTTTAATCGGTAATTTAAAAAATAAAGCTTTAAAATTATTTATCAGTTCTCGGGGAATAGCTTCAACTGTGACGTTAGATGTCAATGGGATCCTGGATTGTTATACAATATTGCGTTGTTGAAACTACCATGAAAAGGAAATAATGTACAGTCAACAGCACATCAACCTGCCACAATTTATTGCAAACTCGCCGCTATTACCGCGCCATAGAGGTTCATGCAGGGCAACCTGATGTACATGTTGTTGATGTTTCGTCGACGACGTCGACGAGTCGTTTTCAGCTTTTGAGTATTTCTATCAGTTTCCTTTAGAAATCTAAAACATATCTCTTACCTCGAAGATATTCTGCTCCTCATCGTCATCTTTAGGAGCTGGGTTGTGTTTTTTATACGCGTGAAGTGACGGCCACGCGCCGCCCAGACCTAGACAGAAATTCAAGTTTTATTTGCTTGCTTGTTTGTTTTTGATAAATTTAAAAGTGTAACATATTCTAAAGATCATTCCTTTATCAGAATTTCATTGCATACTTCTATATCCATATCTATATATGTGCCAAATTCTGTCTGTCTATTTGTCTGTCATGCTTTCACAGGTATATAAATTTGGAATAAATAATAGTTTATGACCCAGGGTTATAACGAAATCTGATCATTTTGCAACTTACCGTGAAGGAATCCAGTATACGGTACAGAGGAGGCAAAAAGAAAGCACATTAGATAAATTAGTTCCGATATCAAACACAGATAACAAATACATATAGTGTTACAAATACATTTCACGTATTAAAATGGATTTTTTATACATGTCACACTGCTTTTTAACTTATTTTTGAAAATAATAATCAGATGAAAAAATTCTGGAATCGAGCGGGAATTGAACCTGCGTCCCTGTCTATCCGGGACAATGCTCTTGACCACTGAGCTAAATTCAAATAATTTATTCAGAAATTAGACCTTCACAGGCGCTTTTCCTCGTTAATTTTTCTATTTATAGTTATTTCTCACAAGCTACAAACTACTAGCATTTCGGAACGACCACTGCTGAGAAGAAATGCCGAAAGAAACTAATTTGAACAGTGTTGGACCCTATCATGCCAGATCGGCTTACCATTATTGTTTCTTACAATGTTTTTTTTAAATAATATATAAAAGTACATAATGTACATAGTAAAATCGCTATCGATATCATGCCAGTTCGGCTGAATTAATTCATCTCTTTCGTCTTAACGCCGACGTACAGTATTTCACGTATTGTTACAATTATTAAAATTCTTCTTTGGAGTCGTATTCGTCATGGTTGAGGGTCGTTACGTGGATTGAAACACAGACAAAGACTTTATTAGCACGTTTAATGGAGTGGTTTGCCATTGCCTTCTCCATTTCACGAACAAGTTGATGACCAATCAGAGTGCAGGTTTACTCAAGATGTTTTCCTTCACCGGAAGCAAGTAACTACTATACATGAGACAGATTGGTATACAAAGTTATACGGCACGAGTAGGATCCGAACCTGAAACCATTCGGTTCACATGCGAGCATCTTAACCATTACACCAACACCGCTTTGCTATTAAAGTTAAGTGTATTTAAATGAAAGTTCTATAGGAAAGTTAAGGCGTATCAACCCGAACATTAAGCGTCACCATCAGATTTTTATCAATTAATTTTGTTTTTTAGTGAAAAATAAAAATATCTTGACAAATTATGCCACACAAGATAAAGAAGTGGCATACATGTCAATATATATTTTTTCTGAATCTTAAAGGGTCTCGTCGTGGATTTAGTAAGTACTTTGTACGTAGGACTTACTAATTCCATGGCTCTCGCATCAGCCGCTGTCTGGAAGGACCGCATTGCCAAGCGTTGCCTAGCTTACATGGGTTATGTTCGTGTTTCGTATGTATATCCTTACCGTCCAATAGCTCCTCAATAGCAGTCCTTACTCCCTTATCGAAGGCTCTCGCGTCAGCTGCAGTTTGGAAGGTCAGGCCGAAGCGCTTCTCATCAGTCACCCAGTGGTGGAAGGTCGGCATCACCTTGTTGTACTGGAAGTCCTTCTTTATAGTGCACTCGAGTACCACCTGGTAAGAAAACTTGAGGTCAAAGAAAAACATGGCCTTTCATTATATAAAGTAAAGGATTTTCCTGGGTTACAAATATTAAATAGGCAAACTTTTATCTTATGATTTACGTAATTAAACGTATTAATTAAGATGTATTGGTATACATCTTAATACGTTTAATTTCGTTTAAAATGGTTTTTAAAACAACATGTAGAAAAGATATTCCACGCACGCTTGACTTGTCGCCTCATACGACATCATGGGAGGATTTCGAGTGGCCTTATTCTAGGGCGGACCCACACGTCACTCCAATCAATTATTTTTTAAGGCTTATCCATAAAATTAGCTTACAAATATTTTCGCTATCCAACTTTTTTAGAGTTTGAAATTACAAGAGTTAAGGTATTTTTTTGGGCACACCAAAGGTCCTGAAGACCACTTTTGCAGCATGGTTGTATGGAATTGTGACGCGTGCCTGAACACGTGTACACGCACGTGCTAGATACGCATTCGGTGTGCACGGGCCTAAAACTCACCATATTATCGCAAATCCGTTTCCCATGTATGAAGTACTCGTGCGCGGGCGCATTAGCGGAGGAAGATGTCGTGTCCCCGTTACTATCACCACCGCCTGCCGACAAAACAATTAAATATTATAACAAGCTTTATTTTTCCACCTCCTCTTTCCAATCCGGCTCTTAATAGCCGGAGCCAAGACTTTCCTTTTTACTTTTTATTCAGCACTTCGCACGGTCAGGTAACCTTGGTAGTCAGACTATTGACACACATTATCATCCTTATTTACACCAGTACTTCATGAGTTTGCCCCTGTTAATTACTCTTATTTGTTTACATCTATGTATGTTGTAATGTATGCGAGTGTATGGTAGTGTTCACACTGACCGGAGAGGCGAGCGGCGCGCGGCGGGCGGCGGCCGACCATGACGTCGGCGAGCCCGCCGCCGCCCAGCGCCACCCAGCCGCCCGTGCCCTCGTCGCGGCACATCACCTGCGCGCGCACGCGCACCAAACAGGCACTGGAACAAAATTGATGAAATTACATTCTTTATGTACACATTATAACAGCGTACTGTAACATGCCTATATACAATACATACCCGCAATGCATGAGAGTGTTCACCAATAAGATTCTACAGTAAACTGTTGTAAAGTTCACACATCTGGAGCCGTTCCTCGGTGCACCATCAGGATGCTCATCATAATAATGCATTGTCGTACAAACTGAACATGTGTGCAAAATTTCAATTCTAAACAATCAGTTTGAAGCAGAACTAAATGTTCAAGTAGAGATACGTTTCAAAATTGAGTTGCAAGACTCCACCCGAGACTTAGGGACATAGTTACATTGCAAATTAAATAAAAGCTTGTACAATCTATTTCCATTAAAAGTGTGACTAAAAAATCATGTTCATGCAGCAAACTGTTGAGGAGTTCCCACAACTGGAGCCGTTCTTGGGTGAGGTATCAGGCCATAAGCATATCATATCATGTCATCTAAACATAGGTAATCAATAAAATACAACATTTCAGCACAATCATTTGAAGACATCAGTTTCACAATTGAATTGCAAAATCTCACCCAAACCACAGATTAAATAATACCCCAGTACCCCAGCCCAAACTAACATACTTCACTTGGCTACAAGCTTTTAACTTGCATTGCGATGAATGAACATATATAGATTGCAGGCTATAAAACCATGTATAATGTATAAACTATGTAAATTGCAAAAAAAACTACCTATTGTAAAAACCAGGCTTGTATTCTATGCTTTTAAAGGATTTTATTGAAATCTATCTGGTAGATTTTCTATGATGTGTAATTTATTCAGCAATAAACATAATTACTTAAATGTTTATTATTAATAACATAAATGTTTAGTCAATTAAAATTCCGGCCTCAAGCTAAAGGCCTCGGCTGTATCCAAAAACTGTCTAAGTTGTATGATGACAAATATGTAGGGAACAAATGTCTGGCCATTTGGTCCTGGTAGAAAGACTCAAGAAAAGTGCTAGCTATTAGCCATGAAGGGTGTGTCCCTTACTCACCATGTATCAACTTAGGTTTAAAGAATTTATTTCTCATAAGAAACAGATATTGATTTACACAGAAACTTAATATTACTTAGGCAAATTTCTTAATCGACAAGTATGCATTTTATTTACAGTTTATTTCCATACTGAAATCATTACACTCCACACAACAATAGATTTGTTTTGACATCTACAGAAATAGGAATAGTCCTATTCTAGGGCGGGAGCACACGCCACATGCATAGTAGGTTATAAACAGTGGTCATTTCAGACAGGCAGTTGTTAACTGCTTAGTTTGCATTGTGACAATGCATGAATTGTGTGGGTCATTGATCTAGAGTGCATGCATATTTTTGGTTACATACCTATTAGTTCTATAAAAACATTTTGCAAGGAAGTAATAATGAATTTGGACAAAATTATAGAAACAAATAAAGGTCTAAGGAACCAATGACATTATTCACTGATTTTGTTAAAATCATTTGTTTGTGTAGAGTTAGTCAGTGCACTATTTATTGATTTTTATTTTAAAGTTTAAGTAGGTACATATACTGGCTGAATTTTTGTTAGCTGTCAAATAATAATCAGCTGTTTTCTGTCAAAAATGTCATGACATTTTTAGAATTTTTTTCGTAATGTTTTACATGCATATAAAAAAAACTAGTTTGAGTTATTTTCAGTTTTGGTTTAATAAAAAAATTTTTTTCGCAATTCAGCTAGGTAACTATTTATTGTTTGTATGCAATGTATATTTTATCAATCTTTAGTTGACAATGCACCCACCAGTTTTTTTTTAACAATCGCGTACGAAAATTACGAGTCGCATTCGTAAATTCATTCATTCAGCTGTAGCCAGCTAGATAAATAAGCTTAGCTCCAAATGACCCCGAAAGGAGTTGCCTACATATTGTGAATGAACGGCCACTCATTGATTATAGCTACACAGGACGTGACCTAAGGGCGGAGGTCGAACCCTATGAAATCTATTCATCAGACACTCCAGTCCTAAATCACATTATACATTGAAGAACACTCACTTCTGAACCATTTAGAGCTAAGCTGGACCCCGTAAAACACTTTACACATCCCATAAAGACAGTAAAATGGCCGGGTAGAGGCCCTACCTATCCCGAGAAGGGCGAACCATGGACCGCAAAAACTGAGTTACCAGAATGTTACTTACTTTTCAGATGCCTCGGTCATGATTCGACACGTCGAATATCCTAATTTCTACTCGCCACTTCACAGATTTCACCATTTTTATGACATAAATACATCAGATTCACTTGCGAACCGTTCTTATTTCGGCCCTTTGTTGGGCCTCAGTGCGCTTGCGTCAATAAAACAGTCCGGGTTATTCAATGAACACAGTGAAAAGTGCGACAGGTGGCGTGTCAGTCGCGCGCAACTTTACAACTGCGCAGCGCGGTTGGTCGGGTCACTGCACTTCTCAATTCCGACCAATCAGAGCAGCTCACGGGATATTTCCACCAATGACGTCAGTACTTGAACATGAAAAGGAAAACGCGGTATTTTCGAATTTTACACTTAGCCGGCAATTTTTTTCACTCACTGGCTGGTATGTTCGTTTAAGAAGATTTTATAACACAAATTTTCATAAAACCCAAAAAATGGTTTGGAAAAATCACTTCACATATAATTTTTGACGCGAAATACCGAAGTCGCGAGCTGGTATAGCGGACGGGAGAAGTAGGTCACGACGGCCTCGAGGGTTCGACTGTTACTGAATGGAGTAAGGCTCGGAATGGGCCCATCCCCGTTCATGCACCGACTCATTGAAAAATAAATAGGTCAAATCATTGCAGTGTGGCCTAGATGCAGGTTCTTGCACCATTCACAGAGGCGCTTGCATACGGGCCCACAGTCTATTTATAGCTGCTCTATATTTGGCAGGTCATTCGCACACGTAAATGCAGCCTCCAGGAACTAGGTTACCTGATTTTCTTTGTTAATAGCCGTTGCAGTGACGTAGTTCGCATCCAGTGACGTCAGCCATGTTTTATTGAGTATTTTTTAAATTATCACTGGTCAGTAAGAATATTTATTTATTACAATTTATTTTTTTATTGTCATTAACTGAAGATAATAAGGTAATTTTGCAAGTTTAAAAATGTATTATGTACTACCTAATTAATTAGTGGTTTATACTTGAGTGATTAAAAGTGCCATTTTGTGAGAAAATAAATTAATCGTTCATCATTTTCTAGTCAAGACATTTCCTTCTGTAGTATAGTGGTAGGCAGGGGTGCATTCAAGGATTTGTCTTGTAATTTCTTTGTGTGCGTGCATCCCTCGCGTTTCATTCATAAGTTCACTTTATGGTTATGCAAATGCAATGGAGAAATGAAACAAAGCCGTGGGTAATATTATTATTTGTTCCACCAATAATAATGTTCGGCTCTATTTTTAGTGTATTTTCTTTAATTCTTGGCTAATTGTATATTATAGTAACTTTATAATTAACTAGCTGCGCCTCGGGGCTTCGCTCCCGTGAGAATTTCGGGATAAAACCCTATGTGTCATTCCAGGTTATATTCTACCCGTGTAACAATTTTCATCAAAATCCGTCCAGTAGATTTAGCGCGAAAGAGTAACAACATACACACACATCCTCGCGAACTTTTGCATTTATAATATTTTGTGCTTAGGATAGGAAGTAGGATTCGTGTTTAGGGTTTTATTTTGTACTTTTATAGTGAACTAGGTTTTGCCCGCGGCTTCGCCCGTGTGAATTTTTCTACGAAAGCGGAACAGACGAAAAATATTTGGTAAGGAGTCAAAATTATTAGATAAAATTTAATTTTATTTAATTTATGATGTTCCAGATCTTCGATTTTTATACCTCATCAGAAAATGCTCATCAAGCTGGACAACTATATTTCCTATAGTTTAGCTGTACCTACCATTATTGTTTTCCATCAGGGGTTCCAGTTTTCAAAATCATTTATACCCTATATGTTGCCCAGGCTTATTAGCTATATAACAAAAAAAAATTATTTAAATCCGTCCAGTATTTCCGGAGATTAGCGTGTGTGAACAGACAGATTTTTAGACTTATTCTATTACTATGACTCTACCGCCTACTTTTTTTATGTAAATGTACTCAATGTACAGAATATTTTTTTTCTACTGTTTTATTATATGTATACCTATATATTTGTTATATTATGTACATAAATAAATGGCGCTACTGTATCGATTGAGTAGATAAAATGTGGTGAGGTAACAAATAATTTTCGTATTTTTTTCTGAGTGTAAGTACTATTTCTCTATGGTTATTGTTAACTTGTGTTTGTGTTAGATTTTATTCAAGTCGCCCAAAGGCGTTTAACATGACTTACAAATATCGCCTTCTAATGGCAGTAGTCAGTACCTAGTTGTAGACACACTAGCGATCGAAATAGGCAACTAGTGTGACGACTGTCACACACGTGTGACATTTTATTTTGACAGTTTTCTTTGACCGTCAGATTGTGGTGGTCTATGGTGAGTAAAATTTGTCACATTGGTATAATTTATGTGGCACGAGTAGGATTCGAAACTGGGACCTTTATCTCAAGTGGTCTTAACCACTGGCCCACCACCGTTTCTGCGATAAGTAATACGGTGGATAACAGGGGAATAAAAATAACCTTTAACCCACTAAGTAGTAGGATCTAGCGTACGGATTTTCACATGGTTTTCACCAACAGATATAGTGATTTCTGAGGAAGGTTTAGGTATATACTTTGTTTTTACCCCAACAAGGCCGGGACAGATCGTTTGTCGATAAATAAATACAACGTGTATATTAAATTCAATGTATATTATTAACAATTTAAAAATTCTATAAAATCACTTGATAGCTTACTACCTAAGTAACATATTTTTTTCTTTGTATGAAATATAACGATTGTGGTATAAATATAATTAATAATATTGTCTTGTAATCAACCGAGGTCAAACCTAGGGTATATAAATACTTTTTAAAATCATCCCAGTTTACAATTTGTCTATGAAAAGTATATAAAAAAAAACAAATTAGAATTTTAAGAAACCCTCGACTCAGAAGTTGCTGGTATCATCTCATCAGCTAGAAAACAGCTGGCAGTTTCCAAACGGCTGAACATTAAATTATCTTTCAAATTATAAAAACTATATCGAAATCGGTCCAGCTGTTTGGCTTCTATGACGCACTAGACGGTTAATAATAGACGGGGTTGAGTCTCCTAGGTTGGCAACACTCGGGTATCTACTAGCAACACTATGTTGGCAACACTCGGTGTGGGTGTCCATCTTGACATCTATTTTTATTTAGTGTTGTAATGGCAAAAAAAGTAATTCGTTAAAAACTGTTTTTCTACACTTTAAAGACAGACTGTTTGAGAAATCAAATTCATACATGTATGAGAGACATCCTTACATATTATAAAAAGTCCCCCTTTCGTGTCTGTCTGTCAAATCAAAAATTATCGTTTTTTTTACGGTTTTCACCAATAGTGTGAATCTGAGGAAGGTTTACAATAGTTTTACCCGAGCAGAGTCGGGACGGGTCGCTAGTACAATATAAATTAAACAACTAGTAATCTTTGTCTACAAGTTGTCGTATTCCGGTGGCCCGCTCTTAGTCGCCTGAGCGATGGCTCCCTTCATGATGTCCTCGCTCTGGTGGTTTATAGAGTTTATCAGGGCCTGCGAACAATACAGTACAATTAATGCACAAATACTATTATTATAAAGAGGTAAGCGTTTGTGAGTTCGTATGTTTGAAGCGGGTAATCTCCGAAATTATCGAAGCGATTTCAAAAACTATTTCACCATTAGAGAGGTACATTATCGAAGATTGCTATAGGCTATGTTTTATCTCAGAATTTTGCAATATATTTTGCAATGGCAAAGGTAAAAAAATCTAACCTTCAATCAATGGCTAAAACTTGGTAAGTAGTTGTTAGTTATAAAGGCTAAATAACAGTTCTCTAATTTTACCGTTAAATTGGTAGGCGTTAATAAAAAATAATAGTTTAAAAAATATATATATCTGGACGTATAGTATTATTAAACCCCGACGCGAAAAGAGGGCAGTATAAGTTCAACGTGCCTGTCTGTGTATCTGTGTAAACACGAACGGATGAACCGATTTTCGTTTTAGTCTTTTTTTTGTGTCATAGATAATTTTATCTCGAGTGTTCATTGAAGTTTCATGAAAGTCTGTTCAGCCGTTAAAAATTTGTAACGAAATGAATATTGAATGTCGGGGTTTTTTTTTTTAAATTTGTCTAACAAATAAACTTGTAGTAATGTTATAGTTTCAAATATATATATATATATACATATAACTTACGATATGTTCCAATCCCTCTTGGACAGTTCTGCTCTGAGAGTAGACCATGTTCTGTTTGGTGGCCTGCACGGCTATGGGACTCTTCTTGGCGATGTCATCGGCTATCTCCAAAACTTCTTTGATGGCACTGAAAATTGAATTAATTGTACTATTCTAATTGTTCTATCACAACTAGATAAGTAATATATATGTTTTATGTTTAGCATTTGTAACCACCGACGACAGAAGGAGTTATAACGTTTGACGTGTCTGTGTGTCTGTGTCTGTACGTGGCATCGTAGCAGCCAAACGACTTGACCGAATTTGATCTAGTATTAATATATTTTTTTTTAATTTGAAAGAGTGAATAGAGAGTGTTCTTTAGCTGTGAGCGCACTTAGCGGCCAAACTTATAACACCCCTCTTTTTGCGTGGGGATTTAAAAACAAACAGATAAACCCACGTGTCTTTGTCGGGATATATCCTGCAGACTAGTCCGATGCGCAGCGCCTCGTCCGCCCGCAGCGCGCGGCCCGACAGCGCCAGTTCGCGGGCCGCGGCCTCGTTGCCTATCACCTGCATACCATCATTACTATTCATTAAAACTATTTCACCAAATTACTGTTTGATGGTAGGCATCCTAACTATAATAATTACAATTCGCCATGGGTCATAAAGATTTTGTATGTATATGTGTGTGTATGTGTGCGTGTATGTGTGCGTGTATGTGTGCGTGTATGTGTGCGTATGTGTGTGCGTGTGTGTGTGCGTGTGTGTGCGCGTGCGTGTGTGCGTGTGTGCGTGCGTGTGTGTGTGTGCGTGTGTATGTGTGTATGTGTGTATGTGTGTATGTATGTATGTATGTATGTATGTATGTATGTATGTATGTATGTATGTATGTATGTATGTATGTATGTTATGTATGCATGCATGCATGTATGTATGTATGTATGTATGTATTTATGCATGTATGTAAGTATGTTTGTAACTTTCCAACCGTTGTTGGTCAGATTTTGATAAAATATAGTATGTATGTATTTATGCATGTATGTAAGTATGTTTGTAACTTTCGAACCGTTGTTGGTCTGATTTTGATGAAATATAAAAGGTATGTAGGACCTGCCTATATAATTTTTAAGTTCGTGGGGCATCAAAATCGATTAAGTCGTTTTTGAAACATTCACAATTTTGTAAAAAAATATTGCGTTCACGTTGCTAAGTTCGCGGCGAATAACTACTATTATAAAAGCGAAAGTAAATTTGTTCGTTACCTCTTCACGCTCTCGTTTACTCAACCAACTTAATTTAAAAATACATTTATGCAAAATTTCAAGAAGATTGGTTAAGTATATAGAGCGTGATGAGATAACAAACTTACTTTCATATTTACAATATTAGTTGGGACAAATGACGAAAAGCTAGTTTAATTCCATACTTTGAAAGTACCTTGGGCAACCTCTGCAACACCCCGACGTCCCCCGCCAGCCCTATTTGTACTTCTTTGACTTGGAACCACGCGTCCGCGGTGCAATACCTGACAAATGTTACATTTCAATACATTTTCATACGCTATTTGTTCACAATTCTATGCTACTAATTGTTAAACTACTAAATTCCATTCTACTCTCGACAACCTCGGTGGCGCAGTGGTAAGGTTCTTGCCACTGAACCGAGAGGTCCCGGGTTCGATCCCCGGTCAGGTCATAATGGAAAATGATCTTTTTCTGATTGGCCCGGGTCTTGGATGTTTATTTATATATGTATTTATTATAAAATATAGTATCGTTGAGTTAGTATCCCATAACACAAGTCACGAACTTTGGGACTAGCTCAATCTGTGTGATTTGTCCCAATATATTTATTATTTATTACTCGGGGCAAAAATACATTTTTTGTATGTATTTTTGAAATATTCACAATTTTGTGAAATCTCATAAAAATGTATTGTGTTCGCGAGGTCTACGTTCGCGGCGAACAAGTAGTATTATAAATGCGAAAGTTAGTGAGGATGTCTGTATGTATGTACTAACTTTGCATGTATGTTTGTTAATCTACTGGACGAAAATACTGTTATGAAATTTGAAACACGGGTAGAATATAACTTGAAATAACACGGGGTACGTTTTATTTCGAAATTACCAAGGGAGCGAAGCAGCGGGGCGCAGCTAGTTTTAAATATACCTATATGAGTTGATTTGATCAAAAGCTAGACGCACCTGACGTCAGCGGCGGTGATGAGGTTGACGCCTGCGCCGATGCACGCCTGGTGCACCACATTCAGAACTGGCTTCATGCAGTTTTCTAATGCTGTTATACCTTCCTAGTTAGACAAAAATTTCAAACATATGTAAGCAGTTTATTTAAGACAATAAATTATTGTCTTATCTGAGCGTTTCTCTGGTTCCTAACACCTGGTTAGGCGTAGGAGCCCAGAGTCCGCTGTCCTACTTTTTCCAATCCACTTCGCACGATAATGATCCAGCTGCATTGTTACAGTATATGAATGGTCATAATGATCCTAAATATATCTATTTTATATAGATTACATACATCTATACTATTGTTATAAAGTGGTAAGCGTTTGTGAGTTTATTTTTGGGGCAGCTAATCTCCGAAATTATCGAACCGATTTCAAAAATTAATTCACCATTATCCAAGATTGCTATAGGCTATATTTTATCTCAAAACTCCCACGGGAGCGAAGCCCCGGGCAACATCTAGTATTTTTTACAATTATTGGCCTTATCAACTACCCTATTGAGTTTGATAAAATGAATGAACACCTGAGTCTTCTGAAAACTTACTTGATATTCCTTGATGATTTTGTAAAACGACCTGGCCTTCCTTCCAGCATCATCAATCTCGTTTGCAGCGGAGAATTTCTTTATTAGGTCGTTCAGGTCAATACCTGCAATGTTGGATAAATATGTCAGTTTTCATTATTTGTGGCATGACGTCTCGCCTTAGAATAATAATGAATGAATGAATGAATGAATATTTATTGCCAAAAATTAAAAGTCCTTAGACAAATAACTCCATATCCTCCCTTGGATGTCGTATAAGGCGACTAAGGGACATATAGCTTTGGCAGCTGATAGGCAGCAATAATATTCCCAAAGAGGGTTGACGTTAGGCCGGTCGTAAAATCAGTTTGTTGCTTCTTCACGCTCAAACGCCTGAAATTTTGATGAAATTTGGTATTCAATCTTCAATCGATCGTACTTGATTTCCGTAGGATCTGGTTTAAAAGTCTGTTAGATGTCTTTTGATACTGTGCATAAAAACGTAAGTGTTTTTTCTTTGATATGCACGGATAACACCGCGGGGTGCAGCTAGTATTACAAATGCGCAAGGAAGTTTGTTTGTTACCACTTCACGCTCTATCTACTCAACCAATCTACTTGAAATTTTGCCTACACATAGTTCGAAGTACGGCGAAGGATATAGGATACCATTCGTTCCAGAAAAATAACTGGTACCGTGGAAAATTTACGCGAGCAGAGCCGCGGGCGAAGG